>NC_133823.1:38771910-38924026 GCF_047830755.1 Zonotrichia albicollis
TATTCTGCATCAGACAGCAAGTAATTGTACAAATAAAGACTTCAGTGGTAGTTAAACTGATTAAACTTGTGTTTCAAAGCTTTGCAAGAACTGAAATGCCTTTGTTGTGGGCCTACCATTTAAATTAGTTACCCAACAGTGCTGACCATTGCACAGGGACTGAATTAATCCAACTCTTTGCCTCAAGACCACACAAATTACTTAAATTTTCATCGTAAACAATTTATCTTCCTGTTTAGTTTTATGTTTATGAAGAAGATATTCTATATCTGATGTGAATGATTCTGTTCCTGAAAGCTTTTACATACTGCACAGGCTCTCCAGCTATTTGGTTTGTGGAGGTGAAACAGCTGTTCAAACAGAAAATAACACCAGTCCTCCTGATTTTATTTCTCACTTGATTCCTTTATATTTTTAATCCATCACTACAACATGGTATGCTAGGACTCTGCGAAAATAAAGTAATCTCACTGAAAAGAATGAAAGGTTTAGTGGAATTAACAAAATAAATATTATAACTAGATCATTTCTATAATCCAGCTAAAGTTGTTCCTGAGTTCCTGTACCATTAAATTCACTTTTATTTTATTCCATATGAGTTTTCTTGCTGCGATTTAAGCTTTTTCAGTCATCCCAGCAGATATCCCCTTGGACTGAAATTCCAACCTAAAAAACTCTTCCATTTATTGTGTAATCATTTTTTTTTCTTGCAATTGGTTCTAATTTACTTCAGTTGTATTCAATTCCCCTCCTTTGATTCTATTTTCTGAGCTAGATTGAAATTTCCAAATTGTTTTGTTTTGTCATTTTATATTAAGAATAAATTCCCTCACATGTTCAGCATGCTCTTTGACTACTTTCTCTGTCTTTTTCTGTTAACATAGAACAGTATCTAATCAGTTGTTAAATGCATGTTGGAATTTTATAGCCTCTATTTTTCAGTTTGTAGCAACTGGGTAAACAACAGTTCTTGTGAGCCTACATTAGTCAGTATAGGTTCTAAGAGATTATTTTAATTTGTAAAGTCTTCTCAGGTACTATTGATATTGACAAGCACTGTTGACAAGATGAAAGAAAATCTGAAAGTTGCAAAACAGGTTTCTCAAAGAAACAAGAAAGTTTCTTCAAAAATAAAATTATTTTAAAAACTTGAAAAGAATAGTGCAAACGGTGAAAGGCTAAAATGCTGTTCTTATTTTATTTTCCTTTTCAATATTTCCATATTTTTAAGACCTGGAATGGCTTTGATCCTCTTGGAACAAAAGGTGTTGCTCAGGTCTTTTGCTTCTGAGTGGCCTGACAGGGGCTATGCTCAGGGGAGAAACAGCTGAAATTCTAAAACTATCTTATAATTTTTTTTGGATCTTGGGTGAGACCAATAACATAAACATAAGCATAAACAAAGAACAGACTTGCTACACACAGCTTATAACATTTCACAGTAATGGCACCGTATGACAGTAACCACCAAAGTGTGAAATAGATGTACATGTAATGACAGTAGGTAGGCAGTCCAAATCTCCAGTGGAGCTTCATGAATAATTTATGTAAGAGCTAGATTGGTTGACATAATTTAGGAAAGTGAGTATCATGCTTTCATAGACAATAATCACCGCTGACAAAAATGCCATGTGGCTTTTTAGTACACAGAAGTGCAGAACATTTAAGTTTTTGTAATTCTCCATGGTTTTAGGTATAATAAACCATAATAGCTGCTTTTCAAGGAAAAAAAACCTATATGGTAAACCAGAACATTAAATGCTTGACATTTTGATGAGGGAGGGATTTTTTTGGTGGCATAATGTTAAGCAACAATAAAATCATCACTTCAAACAAATCTGCTAATATATTCCAGCTAACACAGTTATTTCATTTTCTAGACAAAATGAAATGGCTTCTCCAATTATGAAATAATATTTGTTAGTTACTTTTCAAGGTTTTCTTCCCCCAAGGGCTCGCTTGATAGGTAAACTTAGTGGAGAAAAAAGAACAGCACAAACAAGAGTATGTAGGCCTAAATTAATGAATAAATACAATTTATAATGAAGAATACATATCAAGCTCTAAATTTTGTAAAAAACTTGCATATGTATTTAAGTCCACCTATACTCTATAGGATAAATTTGTATTTGGTGTTTATTTACATCTTTTCAGAGAAGGTATTGAAAGTGTTTATGGGGGGTTTCAGAACTGCAACACCTCTTGAATGACAGTTAAGTGACCCTTTTGTGTGTACTCCTGCCCTTGTTTGTACAACGACTGTTTTTAGAAGAGCAACCGTCCCACATAGATGACTCCTGGAAATTTACTGGCATAATTCTATATCCTCAGTTGGGTTTAAACAGGTCTATTTCACTCAATATTTCCCAAACCACTACAAAAATGCTAAAGATTTATTCTTTCCACTAAGTACCAGACCAACTAGGAATTTTGATGCTAGTTTCTCTGGAATGAAGATGCATGTTTTACTGAACACAAAACATCATGCTGAGAGCTACTGTTAGGTAACAGAGACATTCTAGTTGTTCATGTGCTTTCAGTACAATTACTGGCTTATTTGGGTGCTTCCAAAGAATAGAGAAGCAGAGGAAAACTGAACAAAGGTAATAAAGAGAGAGCAGAAGCAGAAAAGCATGGTCTCTGAGATAGAGCATCGGGATGTGAGAAGGAGCATGCAAACACAACCACATCTAGCCTTAGTCTGGCCTCTGCAGAAGGCAGGTTTCCCCTAGGAGGCAAAGCCTATTGATACAAAGCTACAGATTGGGGAAAATAAAAATCACAATTTGGAGTAAGCATCTGTTAAATTTTCCTCCTAGGATTTTCCTTGTGCTTCTATTAGCTTTGTAAGCTATTCCCTGGTAGAGCATCTAATTTCATGATTCTGTGTATCAGTCAACTGTCACTTATGAAAACTCTGCCTTGAGTCAAATCCTACAATTCTGTTCCAAATGTGCTCCCAAAACAACAAAAAGGGGATAGTTTTAACGGACAAGATAATACAAGACTCGAGCCTTGGTTTATAATCTTCATCCAAATTTGTTTTTTCCCTTGATGTCAGCCTAGATTTTTATCATTATTTTGTTTTAAAGTATTTGGCTGAAAATGGGATATATTTGCAATTCAAAACCACCAAATCCTTAGTTGTTCAGTCCTGTTCTTAACAGTTAAGATCATTACAAAAGACTGACTAGCATTTCAGTCTGCTTTTTTTCCTCTTGCCTTTGAAGTGTCTCAATTAAGTTTTTCTACTTCATTAATAAAAAACAACATTTTCTTAGTTTGCTGTAGGCAAACTGAACTATGTGAAGTAGCAATGACGGCTTAAGATTGAAAGTCGAATAAAATGCCTTCAGTTAAGTATGAAGTATGCCTAAACTAAAGCAAGAATGTGAGTGTAGTAATCAGCACACCTCAGTAGGAGCTTGATTTCCATTAAAGCTTCTCTATGTTCAATCTTTATTCACCACTGAAGCAGGTTTAATTATTTTTACCATGTTTGAACAGTTTATGGCTGTTGCTCCAGGAATTGCACACAGCAATTAACTGCTTTCTCTGCTATTTAGGAACTTGGAAAGTGGTGGGAAAAATGGATGTTAAGCATTCTGTTACTTGGTTTCATAAAGAAAATCCTGGCTGCCACATAGATCAATCTGACTGTGCAACTTCAACATGCAATCATGCAGAGGATTCCAATCAGCATCTTAACTTTCAGCTGGTAGGAACAGAAAAAAATACAGGGAAATAAAAGCAAATGCAGGAAAGGAGTGCCTATTGTTCAGTGATATTTGAAATCAAAACAAAAAATCCCACTAAAGCACTCTGAAACTGACTGACAAGTTATGCCATAAAAAATACAGACAAGTAAAAATTCAAGAGATTATATAAATTGGAGAACTATTTTCTATTTCTTCATTTTAGACTGAGAGGAGAGAACATACTGGGCAAAAGATTCCTGGTGTACATTTGGAGCAGACAAAACATTGTGTCTGCTCCAAATGTACATCAGGGAAAAAAACCACAGTTTATGCTTGTTTTAGAAAGGCTGTACACACAAACTTGCCATAAAAATGATTAATTGGTGTTTCTCAATGCTATTTTTACGGCAACTTTCAGTCTCTTAGTAGAGGCAGAAGTAGATTGCATAAGAGCAGACACAAAAGCTATTCAAATCAAAACAGACCTCTACATATCATTTGGTGTTGAGGAAAGTAAAGACATAGAAAATCACTAAAGCTATACCCATAAAATTTAAATCTGTTCTCATTGCTAGCCTGAGACACAGGTTTTCAGTTCTGCTTTGAGAGATACCATAACTGGAGATTGAATGCTATCATTAGGCTGGATTTGTTCTCCAACAAAAGTGCAAAGTGTTCCAGTGATACTCCATTGTAAATACTGAAGTTTTCCACCTGCAGTTATTTCCAAAGGAAACCACAAAGTATTTATTGAAAGAGTTGGTTGCTCTAAAAACTTCAGTGTTTGAACCTTCACCCTTTTTACTTCTAATTTTCCTACAACTATCCTAATGCTCAGCTCTCCTACATCTACAGAGTTTTTCTAGGAACAGAAATTAATTTCCTCAGGAATGCAGGAAGAAGTAGTTGTTCTTTCATGAGTTAGGTGCCGCACTCACTTCCCATCATATAAAATGATTATATTTCCTAAGTGGAATCATATTATTGGGATGGCTTCATACATCAAGATCACAAAATTTAGAGACAAAGTACTGAGTAGGACACACTTCACATAAATCCATGGACACACTTTCACACATGATAACATAGCTTTGAAGTAGTCCAACACCATAGTGCTGTCCAAACACTGAGATATCTGACTTTTCACTGGTGGTGAGTATGCAGGAAAGAAGATTAATAATGGGAAAAGGAAAAGGCAAGAAAAGGTAGAGTCCTCTTAGAGATTTCCATAAAGTTGCAGCTGAAGGTATCCCTCCTAGAGGCAGAAATAGGAAAACAGGTGGATTTATGTATTCTCTTGTTTTATGCAAGACAAGCTTTAAAAAGTTATATAAATCCTATGACACAGAGTATATCCCTCATGGAATATAATCTCACTCAAATAGGATACAATTTCAAAATCTTTGTGATAGGTTCACCTTTGTGTGTGTCCAGCTGACTGAGATTAAAGATCAGAACATAACAGAACCCCTGCTAATCATTGTAACAGTATGTTCAGAAACAATGGTGATAATTTGGATTTCTGCTCGCATACCATGTCCTTCAGAAATGCACACTAAGAAGCCACTCATGCAGTCAATAAAAACCTACACTATCTTTTTTTAGCTGAATTGAGTGTTTTATTAATCAGTATTTTAAGGAAATGAAAGACCAAAACAACAAAGAGAGGCACTCAGCTATGTTCAATACCAGAGAACAGCCATGAACAAGCCCCTTAGAACCTCAAAGAATCATCTGGTCAAATCTTAATGGACAAGGGAGCCTAAGAGTGTTTCTTCAGCATTGTGTCCAGTCATGTTCTTGGAAATCTTCAGTGATGAGAATTCCACTACGTCCCTGGAGAGGTTTCTTTTTAAAATTTTCTTTTAAAATACCTTTTTTAAACTGCATAAAGCAAGTTGCACCAGATATCTACTGTTCCTTGTATGGTTCCTTGGGGAGAGATTGCCCTTTCTTTCCTTTTCAATCACCCATTTAGGTACTGAAAATCTATGATGAGCCCCTTCCACCTGAGCATTGTCTTCTCCAGGGTGAAAAGACCTAATTTCTTCAGACCTTTCTCAGAGTGCAGCTGCTCCAGTTCCTTGATCACCTTTGTGGTTCTCCTTTGAGTCCTCTTAAGACTGTATGATATTTAAAGTACCTTGTTTTGATCACTTGTTGCATAAAAGATGCATTAGAAGCAGGCAAATGCAAACTTATTCATGACTTCCTCAAAGAAAATGTTCTCTATCCCTAAAGTTTAAATTCCATTTGCAATAGGATCAGGATTATTTTACAAACTTTGGCTTTTAACTCTTACACCCAAATTGAAGGTGTCCAATCTGTCAGGAGTCTCAAGGCAGGTGTAGCTGGAGACTAGACTATGCCAAATAAGTCAAATAAGTCAAGTAAGTCTCTTTGCTATGGAAGCTGCTGCCAGTAGATGCACTATCTACACAAGAAGGGGCTCACAGTGTCAGGAGAATGGGACACAAGGAGTTTTGCTGCCAAAAGAGAGCTGGGCAGGGAAATTTATTAAGTTCATTATAACTAATAGACAACCTTGTGGTGGAAATTAAATTTGAACATCCTGATCAGGACACACGTGGAAATTAATATCCATTTAATTTGAATACTGTAGAGCATAGAGTCTGAAACCATGAGATTTTGTGTTTTGCTAGGGAACATGATGCCATATCATAACAGCAAGAGTTAATGCCTTGTCAAAGAGAGTTTGTTATAGCATTCCTGACTCCAAAGCTGAATGAGACTGTCTCTGAACTTCAGCTCTTACTTTATAAGACATAATTAGTACTGATGTTTCCAGACTGCAGCTGCTCTGAGATTAATTTATCCAGGGCTGAAACTCTAAAACATAGTTTCCTATCATGCAGTGAATAGGAAAACAAATCCAGAAAACAATTTTTTTAAGCACTCTTCTCATAGGTAAAGCCTTGTTTTAGAAAATTTCTCACTTCATGGGGAAAAAAAGTAAAATATCTGGCTGAATATTTCTTATTTATTTTGAATTTTACAAATATTAACTGGACTAAGTCCTATACAAATGGAAAAGTTCATATTGTAAAAATTGTTTTGAGGTTGCTGAAGCATATTTTATGTCAAAGTACATTTTTGACTGGACAAAAGGAAGATTAGCCTTTGAAAATGTTGTAACTTTGACTTTTCATCCCAATTGAGAATAAGGTTCTTCTAAATTTCAATAGTTTCCCCATGGTGAAAAATTGTTTGAGTACTGTTCAAATATGAAAAGAATACTGCAATTGACAGGTTTTGTAAATAAGTGCTTCAGCAGGTAATGGAACCCACTGAAATTGATCATCACTGAATTAGACTCATTAAGACTCATTCCACCATTATCCAGTAAAGAATTACATAATCTCTATCCCCCAAAAAATTGCAGAGAGAAAAGTTATGCCAGTTTTTATGGAATTCAGTCAAAGCTTAATAGGAAAGTAATAGTATCATTGTGCTGATACCTACATTCGTAATGAGCATCCTAAAATTCTCTAAGTGATCAAAGTTATAAAACCTTTATGGTGCCAAGAGATGAAAACAGTAGAATGTTTGAGCCATTTTGATCAACCAGTAAAGCTTCCGAAAAACATTAAAGCAATCACTTGAGGAAGGTGAATAGGGATGAAGACAGTATGTTGATAAACACATACTGAAGAGGGAATAAATGGATTTGTTCTTTAACTTTGTAGGGCTATAAACTTTTGGTATTAATTCAGTAAAGGGCCTGGGTATTATTGGAGGCTGCTCAGTGGAAACTACAGCTCAGCGAGCAGTTTCAGTCAGATGAATAATCAGGTTTCATGAATGCAGGGTGTAGAAGGTGATTATGCCTTGAGAATGCTGGAGACGATGCAGGTCTGCTTTCTCTCCCTCAAAGGAGAACTTCAGTTTGGATTAGAGATTCAGAGAGGGCTAGTGAGAAAGAACAAGGGCACAGAGCAATTTCCTGTGAAGAGAGACTGAAACTGCTTGATTTGTTTACCTCAAAAAAGGGATAAATGAAACTCTACATGCTGAAAGTAGCTAACATTTCACACGCATTCTCTAGCAGCAGAATTAAGATGACAAAATCAACCACTAGGAGGTTGGAAAATGCCAAAACTAATAATACTTTAACAGATGTGTCTCAAAAGAGAGAGAAATAATACTATGAAAAATGTTTTGCACAGAGTTGCTTAGTTGCTTTCTCAGAGGTAAAAGATTTCATTCTTTGAAAATATATTTTATTTCAGGTCAACTTCTGCAAATTAGAATCCTCTTATGACAGTTACATTAAGAAAACTCTTTCTTACGATACTTGTTTTTACACACACCAGAGACTTATTTATGTTGCATAATTGATAACTGGACCATAATCTGTCACAAAGACATGCACCTCAACCTTCATGTTCTTTCAGGAAATTGGCAGTTGGGGCTATTTAAGATCAAATGTACCTCCAGATAATACTGGAAATGGAAATACTTATTTTCAAAACAGTCACCTATAAAACGTTTCTTTTTTTTTTTTTTCTCCTCTTGATTGCAGTAGCAACAATTTTATTGGTTACAAAACTTTGACATATTCCTTCAAAATATCAATATTTTGTTAGTTACATATTACATATAGAGACAGTAATATAAATACAGGGAGGATATATAAAGCATAAATATTTTTAATGAGTGCAACCATCTTTGAGTCATAAAAATATTTTGCCAGCATGTTAACCAGGGAAAGCAATCCAATCCTTGTTTGTAGCTTAATCTAGTAAGAGATGGAGACATTAAGATTCTATCATACAGTCAGTTTTGCACTACCAATGACTATTCCTTACTTCAGATCTATCAAATGAAAACAACGTAATTCCCATTGGGTAGTTACAATATTGTTTTGAAAGGATTCTAAGATGTGATGTGCAGTAGTTTCTGATTATTAGGCCAAGGAGGAAACATTTAGGGTGAATTTTCTCAAAAACATAGACATGAACAATATAATGGAGATAACTGATAAATTTGACTAAACTACATATGATAAGATAGATAATACAATATTTAGATAATATATAATTATATTACATAAACATATTTCTATTTATGTCAACATCTACTAATATGGTCACTATATGAATATTAAAATCTGAAATTTACACATATCTTTCATCCTGCTGTTTTGGTGGATACAATTTAGTTTTGAATAAGACCAACAAATGACATATTTTACACATCATTTATAAAATTATTGCTCATGCAAATAGATGACAGGGTGAAGGTCTTTTATCGTGATAAAATAAAATCTCTGTGATCATTTGTTTTTTACAGCAGTGCTGCAGAGGCCATCATCTTTATAGTCTTGAGGAATGACAACCTTGTGAAAACTGGCAACTTCCTACTAGATTAGCATACAAAATATGTTTTCCTTACAGTTATGCAATTCCCACCCCCACACTATCTCAATTATATTCTTATGGGTAATAAATTATCTACAGATAATGGCTTGTGTGTCTTACCACGCAGAGTCTATTTGCTGATTGTACTCTGAATGCTCAAGGATGATTGGGTCAAGCTGCATTCTGTACCTTCTACTGTTGCATCTAACTACTTATTAAGGACTGAGTTTAAATTAATTCTATTTCAAGCAGAGTCTGCTGGTAGAATAAAGCTTAAAAGGGAAAAACCAGTGGTACATGCAAAGGGCAATTTTCTCTTACATACGGTCATCTTCTTTTGACATAAATTTGCCAACAATCAAATTAGATTTCTCATCTAATTCCACAGGTCTTTTCAACAGTCTGAATCTGTATGTTTTAATTTTAAAAGTAGTTATTCAAAAGATTTTCATGGCAGCTGAGCATTCAGTACTGCTTTGTTTCATCTGATTATTAGAAGTAAGAGATTGAACTCCATTCTTATTTGATCTGAATTGTTGTTATTTTCATGTAAAATACATGGATTCCTAAAAAAAACTAATTCCAACTGCAGTAATAGAATATCATAATTAATAATAGGCAGATAGGAATTTATTTCTTACCCTAATTAAAGATGGTCTTAACCTGCTTTCTCAAACAAGCATAACTCCAGGAAGTCACTATTTCTTTTTTATGTGATGTAAAACTAGTAAAGTAGATAAGACACCAAGCCTTATACTGTATGCACTAAAATAAAAAATTGGATAGGGCAACTTGATATCAGCTACTAAATTCTAGAGTTCTCCTCAAAATATAGCCATTTGTGTTTAAAATAGGTATCACAGTAAATAAAGTAAATAAATATTTACAACACAGGAGGATACTTAACAGCAAAAACATTACTTGCTTGCTTTTTGTCCATGAAGAAGCCACAGCATCCATTCAATTACTTTGTCATAATCTTCATATCAAAAACACTAAGGAAAGACTGTGGATCAGCATTTATATTTCTTGTTTCTACTGAAAATTGAATTAGGTAAATTAGGAGTGCGCTATCCCAAGAATACTTCCTTAGCCAGGAAGTTTCAGAAGCATGGCTTGTCTGAATGAGTAACTGACCTGGGATCTGTATCCAAAGGAACTTGTTCACTTTATTGCAATCAAGGAGGGTGGCTACTATATGTATCGTATGTAAGAAAATATGATAAGGGAAAGGTAAAGAAAAGACATAGTCACCTTGGCTGTATACAAAATGATCATGTTCCTAGAGACCAAATTGGATACCACAACTATTAGTAACTATCCCTTCCGGGTCCATCAGTGGATACCAGCTTGTTTTTCTAGAGAATGACAGTTCTCTTTCTTCTATATTTCTTTGTTGTAGGTTGCTTCCTTGAATGATGCTAAGATTCCTATAACATTTGGCTGGGAATCTACTATGATCTTACTCTTTTCATCTTTTATTCTTTCACCGTGATTATTTCTTCATTCCCTGCTGTAGTAATAAAATACTTCATTCCCATTTTGAAATAAACTTAGGCCTCTTTCATGATCCTCCTTCATTCTTAGCAACATCTCCTTCTTCCACCAAATGCCATTACCATTTCTTGAGCTTTGAATGTCACAGGTTTGCTCCTGTCTCTTCCACTTCTCCAAATAAAGCAAAGTGAAAGTTTTAATTAACATAAGTCATCTCAAAATATAGTTAGAAATGTAGAGGACTATAGCTCATAGCCTTCTGTGCATCCTTGAAAATCTGTTAGTAACACATGACCTATGAATATTTGGATGCCTAAGTTTCATGGCAGTGTAACCTAGATATCATTGAAAGTAGGACTGCCATGATCTGTGAGAAAGCATAAATAAATAAAACATAAATAAAAATAGCAAAGGAGGGAATAATATATCTCTGTAGTTCTGCAACAGGGGATGGATGGATGTCTGTGTTGGAGAGAATATGTAGTGTCTGTATCACAGACTTTATTTTCCATGAACAACCAGAGAGCTCATCCCATTATGTCACTAAGTTGATATTTTGAAACAAACCTAGAAAATTCAAAAAGTCATATGGATTTCAGCATGAAAAGTAACACCAATAATATGTACCAAACTAGACAGTATTTCTGTAACTTTCTTGAAAGACATATTATACCTGAAAGAAACATAAAAAAAGTAAAATTGAATACCACAGAAGCTTTTAAAATGAGTCCTGTTACTAGTAACATCAGTGAAGCACTACTTCCAGCATCAATGTGTATGACTGCCTAGGGAATAAAGAAGAGAAGAAGCTATTTCAATAATATTTTTACAAATCTGTATCATGTTAAGCATAAATGTGATCTAGAAAATATTCTGCTATTACAAAGTCAGCAGTATGCCAGTTTCTATTATCTCTGTTCCGGTCATGTATAAAAGCTTTAATCAAAGATAAATCTCTAATTCCCTAAAGCACTTTAAACCCATTCATACTTAAAAATCAACTGTTTGACTAATGAGGTACCTGTAGGCATAACTACTGGCAAAATTCAAGTAAATTAATATGTGATATTTTAATCACAATTAAATTTAATTTTGTTCAATGACATACAAACACACACAAATCATGGTTAATTTTACATAAAGAAATTCAGATTTCAGGCACTGCTTGATACATACCTGAGCTAATTAATCTGTACTGATATATCCAATATCTTTAAGCAGATTTATATGTCTGTCTGTAGATGCCTGTGGAAAATAATAATATAATTGGAGAGACATGGATGATGCCCTGTGAAACAGGCAAATCCACAAAGACACTAAAAGAGCAATGAATGGACCCTTGCATAAAAAATAAAGACTGAACAGTGGAAATTAGGTAAGACCAAAAAATATGTATTAGACAGAATAGTGATTATGTTTAGCCTGAAGAGTCAAAGTACATGAGGGGAAAGACTGGGAAAAGTCTGGTAAAGAAAAACTACCAAATATAGATAGAGGGAGTAAAACAACTTCAAGAGAAATTACCACGTACAGATAAAACTTCTGAAAGCATTAAAAAAACCTAATAATGTCTTTGAAAGCAATTGCAAGGTGTTAAAGTAGAAATCGGATCATGGTATTGTTAAGGTTGGAAAAGACCTCTTAGATTTCAAGTCCAAAGATTAACCTAGCACCACTGTGTTCACTGCTAAACCACATCTCCTAGTGCCACATCCCTTTTCAGGAATGGTGATTCCACCACTTCCGTGGGCAGCCTGGTCCAATCCCCAACTCTCTCAGTGAAGAATATTTTCCAAATATGTAATCTAAACCTTCTGTGGTGCAAGTTGAGGCCATTTCTCTCATCCTGTCACTTTTTACCTGAGAGAAAAGACTGGTAACCAGAAGATATTGGAAGTCCTGTGATTTAAATGCTCAATATCAGATCCTATGTATACCTTAGTTTCATTGATGTGTTTGATAACTGAAAAACCAAACATGTAATTTAAGTGATGAAATATTATATCTGTACAACCAAATGTGTCCATAGTCTTGTAGGAACAGCATTTATGTTAACATAATCCTATTACAGCATTAACCTGGTCTAATTTATCTGAAAGCAGGAAGTAAACACAGAGTTTAGCAAGTTGCTAAAATTATCAGTGTACATTCTACATTGTAGCATGAGATAAGATGGGAAAAATCTAAAGAGAAACTGAAAAGCTGCCTCATCAGTTCAGAAATGCTTTTAAAGCTTCTGGTGAAGAGAAGGAGAGCCAGATCCAAAGCTTTAATATAATTTGACTTTGTGCCATATTCATTTTCTGTATGACAAATACTCAAACTCATATGTAAGCAGTATAGAAGGATAAGACAATGACACAAGCCACGTAGAAAAACATGAACTATAATTTTGAGGAGATTTGTGTATGAAAGTAAAGGAATGATAGTAAATATATGCCAATAATATTATAATTTTCTGACTTTAAAGATTTAACAAAGACATTGCCTTACAATTATGGCACAAAATAAAATATACCTCTTTATCAGATTTCATTTTCATTTTTTATCTGAACCAGTTTTGCAAAACTCCTGATGTTCATAACTTGCAATAAAATTACCTTTGAAAGTTTTCTAAAAAGATGAAATGTGGGAGTTGCAATTTTTATTGTTCTGTAAATAGCAGTACATAGTGTACAATGAGTCTGAATTTCTAACTGATCATACATTTTGTAGGCTTTGAAAAACTTAAATGGAAAATCCCTCTGAAAGCCAAAAAAAATTCCTGCAATTGTGAATTTGAAAAATAAAAATAAATTTTCAAATTTTCCAGTAAAAAATATAAACATTTGGAGGTCTTGAAATGTTTAAGTCTGAATAATTTCATTGTGTTACTTTCAATAATTATACCATAATATGAATCATTAATATTAACTTGTAAAAATGATAGTTAAAAAAATATAAAGATAATTTTTACTAATCAAAACAGCAATTATTCTGATTATTAAATGAAAACATATGTTTTAACTGTATTTAGAATATTTAGTTAGAGTATTTAATTTTAAATGTTCTAGGTTATGTGAATGAAAGCTAATCACAGGCAACAGACCTGTCCTGCCAGGACTGTGGGAAAAGCATAGGCAGATGGGCACGGATGACCTGATGAGAGAAATGATGTTGTAGAGCCAGCTTTTCCAAAAGCCATCACAGACCATTGACCCCAGTGGAAACCCCACCGGGATTAGTCAGATAAAATATCTCTCTTTATCGGGCTATCCATGCTATCAGGGGTGATTGCCTGAGTGGGTATAGAATTTACTACTGATGCAGGAGGATGAGTATTTTGGGGAATATCTGGGGAATATTTGGGGAATATTTCTTATTCCCATAGCCCCTTTAAGCCATATCAGAAGCTTTAACTTCTGATATGGCTTAAAGGGGCTATGGGAATAAGAAAAACTTGTTATGGGATTCTGTGTTTGGGCTGGCTGGACTGTATTTAGCTTCCTCTGTAGTGGCCCATACAGTGCTGTGGCTGGCTTTTGGGACAAATAAGAGCACTGATAAAACACAGGAGTTTTGGCTACTGCAGAACAGTGCTCTCGCAGCATTAAGGTTTTCTCTTTTCTTCGTCCACAGGCAACCTTCATTACTGAGCAGCCAGAGAAACTGTATATTTCAAGTTCTTGCTGTTCAAGTTTGTGTGAACATGGGTGCCCTCCAAGGTACTGTTTTCTCTCTGTGCTGATCTGTGCAGCAAGCTGGGTCAGCAGTGTGGGTGTGCTAGCAGGAATGCTTGACAGTAGCTAAATCTGGGGACATGGAGCCACATCAGCCCCATGTCTGTGAGGCTGGGACCTGAGAGGCTCACTTGAGCCCTGAAGTCCACCAGACGTGGACTCTAATGATTTAAGGTCCCTGCTGCTAATTGACACACCCATACCAGGGGACAGTACTGAATTTCTGAAAATCTGGCAGTGCAACTGTGTACCTTGATGTCCTTGGTGCTCTTAGGTATTCTAGAAATGAGAAATGGAACACCATTCTTTTACAGTCTTCTCTCCTGAACCTGATTTAATTTCCTAATTTAGTTACCTCTTACAGATAATACAGTCTCATCTCTGACCTGTACTGCAATTTCCTCTCAACTTCAGCTGATGTGGCAACTAAAGATTTCCTCTCTGCCAGGAAAAAATCCTGCACTCCTTCCTTGAATTAACCTCTGTTTTTAGAGGTCTTCAGCAGCTCTTCGTGTCTTTCTTCTTTGTCTCAAATATTTTTCCTTTCTAGTCTTGTAAGTCTCTGAAGAGAGGTACTTTATTTCAGGCGCAAGGTTTGCACGTTTATTTGTGGATGTTCATCATCCTCTCTGACAACCTCTAGAGACAGCAGTCCCATCACTGTTAACTGACTTACTGTCACTGCTAGAAGTCCAGTGCAGGAATCCAGGACAGCACCAGGACAAAAACTTGAATGAGACTCTTAATCACAACATTTAAAATAAATGGGAATTTGTCAACTTATAGAAGAGGGTCCTGAATTTTATTTTAACCTGCACTTACTCATATCAAGCTGATAGCTGGAAATATTTACAAGCAAAAAAATACATTCTAAAAAGTATATGCATACTACCAGAGATCTCTCTTTAGAGAGATTAATTAAATTCTTATGCCAGGAATTATAATATTACCATTTTAAAGAAGACTGTAACTTCAGTCTAAAATTTGTATATGCTCTGTTAAGTTAATGATTTGCTACCTTATTTTTGCTTTAAGAAAGAAAACCAGAAAAGAATATATTTAGAAGGCAGTACGAAATACCACTATGAGTCAGAAGTGTAATTTATGGTAAATTATGGGAAAGTTTTTGTTTTCAAAAGGAAAACTACTGAAATATGTTCAAACATTTTTAATATTTTTAAATGCTGTCCAGATTATATATCAAATATTCTATGTTTAGAAGAATAGTTTTTTGTGCTTGATGATTTTTTTTCCTGAACTGCAAATGAGGATAAAAAATTTACTTTTTTCCTATTTTTTTTCAATTTATCCTATCTAATTGAAACCCAGAGTTGTTCAATTAACTGAGTTTAGTAGCTAACTATAAGTAAAAACAATTCAGAAGAATTATACAGGGTTTTAGGAAATTATCTGAAGTGATCTAAAAAGACTGTTGCAATCTGTGGCTGCATTACTTTTTGAAAGGGGGGAATCAACTGTGCTGTAGAGTAAGTGAACCTCATGAGGTCATTCTATTTCTATGCTGAGTCTGATTCTCATCTAAAGCTATTTTTTGATGGATTTTTTATGACAAGAACAAACAAAGCCAGCTTGTCCAGTAGTGGAGCTGGAAGATACACATATTTCTATCCATACTGTGTGACAGCTGATTGGCAAAGGTTGCTTTTCTATGCAACACCAAAGTCCTATAGAAAAACTGTCAGAAAAGTTATACACTCTGTTCAAAAGAATTACTGATGCTTTTTTGTCATACTTTTGTCCTATATTTCAAGAAATTTTTTGAAGTATTTTTAAAAGACATAGTTTAAGCTATTGATAGAGGTCATCAAATAGGATTTAGGACGCATGATCATAGGTCATAACTCTCACAGCTTTTTTTCCTCCTGTTCAGAAATAGTGTGCAAAATAACATGCTTCTAATGAAAAAAAAGCAAAATAATCTATGTATTGACTTCACAATGTTGAGTCAGGATGAATTTAGAGGAGAAACAAGGAATTTACACAGAGGGAGATGTTCACTGATGTACTAAAAAATGTTTTGGTCACTGGGATTATAAATTAATTAATATAATAAAAGAAAGCGCTCACTAAATATTTTAGAGAGAAACTTTGAATTTTGAACTCATTCAGGTTTCTATCAGCAGGCATATTACCTGCCTTTGCCAATCCATAGCACCACTGTGGTCACAGTGCAGGAAAAAAATTCCCCACTAGATGGTAGTGGTGCCACTAATTCCTGGTCCTTCATCTTAAAACTGTATTTTTCAATTGCGTTGATGCTTGTACCTTCAAGATCATAATTAAACCATGATATTTTTTAACCCAATTGAAAATCTACAAAAGACACTGATAAATTTAACAAATACTGAAATTTCCCCATTTTACTAGCACTTGTTGTTGGGCTAAATTGAATTAAAAAATAATTATAAAAAAGGAGCTGCAAAATTGTGAAATCAATAAATGACACTAAATTAATATAAGAAAAAACCCAAATCTTTCACTTTGATTCAATTCAAGATTAAGCTATAATTTTCTATGACACCCCGACAATCATCATTTAGGGAATGTGTCTTCTGTTCTCTAAAGTCTTCAGTCCTTTACTGAATTATACTTTTCAAAACTCACTATGGTTCTTTATCCAAAAAAAAAAAAGTTACTGTGATTTAGAAGAAAAGGTCATCCTAAAAAGCTCATGAGAAAATTGTTGTAAGCCACAATTTTCCAAAGACTCTTTGCCATTAAAGTGAGGAGCACTCTTTATAACTAAATGGTTTCAAACTGAAAATTTATAATCAGTTCAATAAATGATAATACTCAACATCCATCTGTTTCCAGACACAAAGAAGTGGTTCAGCAAAGATGTATACAAAATTTTTCCACACAAAAAATATTGCCTATCAGGGAATCATTTTAAACAACATTCCCAGACTGCTCTGGGGGATATCAGTTGTATGCTATGTACTTTGGCTTGTCTTAATGCTTTTCTGCCATTACCATTATATCATGTGTGTGTGCACTAGCTGTCTTGCTTTGCCCTCTTTTAGGAAAGATCTCTGAGCCACTCTAGCCTCCAACACAGCCTTTATAAACCTTTTTTAAAGTACTTTTTTTCTTTATGAAGTACTCCTATTCATAGCCCATTTTTTGCAAAAAATCTATATTAATCTGTATCTTCATGCAATCATATTAGTCTGCTAATTTTAGAGAAGCTTTCAGTAACTCAGGGTTACTGCTTCTAGATTATTTGATTCTTGAGAAGTTAAAAAGATAGGAGCCCAGAAGTAATAGCAACAAGCTAGGAATTAATACCAAGGAGGAAACAAGTCAAATTAAATATGTTGGGTCCATGCCTTGGGCACAATCTGAATATTCTAAGTTAAGTAAAACTCTAGTCACAAGTAAATCTAGTTCTCCAATGCATCTACAGATTAAAAATGGCTTCTCCTAGAAATTCCACTAATTGTTTCCTTAGGGAGCATATTGATGTTTATATAAGCTGCTATGTCTACAGGCAGACATTTTCTTTAGTGGAAGAGACTTCAAGGAAACAATTCTCTTTTCCTGGCTATAGCTATTGAATATCATGAAAACCAAGTCTGGTAATCCATCCTGCCAACTTTTATTGTACTTAATGCTTATTTCAGACTGATTTATGCATTTTTTCTGCGTGCAACACATGGACACAATGAATTCTCCACTAAACATCTAAGGTAGCTTCACAGGGAGTTTTACCCTTGGAAAGTATACAAAACCTAGTCAGGAGATGTAAAGTCTTCAGACTTCAGCTGAAATATCTGCAGTCTGTAATCTGTGAAACAATTTAGTTTCCCTGGAACAGTGAGATATGTGGGTAGTTCCCTGCAACCCTAAGTGCACTTTTTTGAGTTTCTCTTTTTGAGAAAAGGACACCCTATCATGATCACCTTTTTTATATTTATGTTATTCTGTTTGTTTTTCTGTGATTTAGGTGGTCAGAGGATATAATCTGGTGGATTTAGGAGCCAGTTCCCACTTCATATAAGGCTGTGACAACTCTGGGTCCAGCCAGTGGAAATTTCCTCTGCCAAATTTTAACACAGGTAGTGAAAATAAAAGGTCCGATAGATCATCAAAAGCAGCCTTGGATTTTGGCAGATGTCAAAAGTCTGAAGTGTGATTCCTAATTCTCTGTTGAATTCCTGACTAGTTCTTGAGGTCCAGAAACTCAAATAATGGCTCAGTTTCCCTTAGCATCTGTGTTCCATTAGTATAAATGACCCTAATATTCCAGACCTGACTCTGTGGGGATATTTAGGCACCATCTCCTAGATGGTGTCTAAATATACAGCTACAAACTGAATGGGACAGTGCCTATCTACCAAAGGACAGTAGAACCAGTAGTTGCACTTGCTGTTGGATGGAATGTAGTTCTCATGGAATTTAAAGGATTTATGTTAAACTATTGGCATCTCGGTAACTACAGCTCTCACTCAAGACCACAAGACCAAGGTTTAGTTTTCCCCTTTTCCTGGGGATGTGACTTCAAATCACCTGCCTCCCTGATCAGAAAGTAAACTCCTCCTGTTGAAGCCATCTAATCCAAAGAAAAGCCTGTTCGGCCAGGAGAACTGTTCTCTGTTTTTTAATCCCTATGGCAGTCTCCTGAAGGAAGCTCAGACCACAGTAGCTTTAGCATGAGTTGTAAGTTCTATGGCTCTTTTCTTTCTCTCAACCATGTCCTGAAAACAAAGAACAGCACATTTTGTTTTTCAGAAAAAGTCACAGACCTTAGTCTAATGAAGAAGTTAATGCAGACAGTCCTGCAAGGAAGTGTTCACCTTGGTGAAATAAAGCACCCTAGTTCTAAAGAGAAAACTTGTAGAACCTTATTTCAGCTTTTCTGCCTCAAGACACCCAATACCTAGGCAGTCCAGTATTTAACTTTCTTCAGGCATCACACTGAGGGGTTTTATCCCTAACACACTAGTCTGTATTCTACTTGAAGAAGCAGAAATTTTAAAATTACATCTTTAAATTCTCTGCATTGTGATACACATATCTTTTTCAGACTATAGCCGTTTGATCTTTTATTATGTAGAGAATGTTCTAGTTAGTCTGAGACATTAGTTGATTCAATTTTTTGGAGTGTACAAAGAAAAGAGCAAATTCTATCCCATAGCAAGCAAGTTTGGAATTTCTCAAATTCCAGCTGCAAGTTTTAGATATATACGTATCTACATATATCCACATATACCTGAAAATCCTGCGGTCATGATGAAAGGCTGGTCATCTCAGGAATTTATTATAAATATTTTATAGTCCATGAAAATTAATAGGGAAATTAGACAGCTTCCTGTAGCAATTTCTAATAAGCAACATTACAATATATCACATGCTAAAGAGGCAGAGAGAAAGTCAGTTTTGTTTTAGTTTGTTTGGGGGGGTGGGCTTTGCTTTGAGTTTGCTTTCTTTTTTTTATAGAGGATCTCTTCTTTCATACACAGACAAGTTTATGGACAATATGTTCTGGAAGGGAAGATTTTTACAATAAATATTAATATTTATAATATTTTGATATTTCCAATTGAAAGACAATAACAAGTTTGAAATCTTTAAGAAAGACAATTGCAAGCTTGAAATCTTTATGATTTAATATTATCCTGATTGAAGATTAGTTAAAATACTTTATACAGAAATCAACCCCTCATTTTCCTCAGGATAGGAAAGTGTATCTCCCACACTCTTCCCACATACATCTTAATGTTTATACTAATCACTGACAGCAGAGTATGTGCCAACAACACTTTTTCAGATGGCTGTCATTTTAAGGTAAAAGGAAAATATAGATCCCAGGAGCCACTAAGACCCTCCATGATTATTCTTTTGAAAGACCTCTGTGACGACAGCGTAATCACTGGAGGAATAGCAACAGGGACTCTGAGTGACCTTGAGGACTCAACAGACTTCTAACTTGTGATGACTTAAATAACTCTTACTGACTTTCTCTTATTGCCACAGAAGAATCTTCTCCTCTCATATCACAGAGTATTGGAGTTCTGGAAACATAATGTTTATTGAAGACCTTACTGTGTAAGAATCCAGTACTAGTTAGTTTTTAGAAACAGCATAGTAATGCGTGTGTATTAACAGATGTTGGGGTAATTGTAAGCTTTGGAGCCATCATATTGGACTGGAAATTCAGATTCTGTCTGTTTGGACAAACATTGTTTTCTCCTAAAAAAAGATTCTTCACACTTCTCTGACATTCCTTTCATGTTTAGGATCTGAAATTACTGGAGTGTATAAATAAGATTATCCAGATTTTTACAGTCAGAGAAACTGGGGCACTATGTGGATAAATGGCTTGCTTAGCTTATGGCAGAGTTGAGAATTAAAACAGCATTTTCTAACTGCTGGTTTCAGTAGCAAATATTATGTCCTGTGTTTGTTACCTCTTTTGGAATTTGGGGAGTTGCGATTTTTTGACTACATTAATGTAAATTCCATTTTTGCTATAGTAATTTAGTAGCCTAGGGTCTAGTTTACAGTCAGCTGAAAATTAATAATGCAATAGCCATTTACCACAATTTTTAATGTGTAAAGAGTTAGCCTATGGCTATCTCATCTACAGAAGAAATAAGCAGACGAGAAGTTTCTGATTAGCAGCTGCATACTATGTTGTCTGACCGCTCAAACATCCTTAAATTTAAAAGGCACTTGGAAAAGCCTTCAATTTTCATTCTCTTGGCTAAAAGAGTTAACTTATTTTAAATCATGGCTTGCATAACCCTGTCCATAAGACAAATAAACAAGACAAATAAGTCTACAAATCCTTTGGAAATTCAGGTTATGATAAAGGTTAGTGCTTTTCTAGTTTATATTCTCAAAATCTACTTGCTGAAGAAGGAAGATAATACTTTATTCTTTTAAATGTATTCAAAAAATATAAGTTAAAGGATATAACTGATGTTATTAACAAAAATGCTTATGTTCTATAATATCTCAGGATGCTAGAAGACTGTGAAGTTTTTGTACAACCAAGATGTTAGAACATACTATCAAAGCACTAAAATAATAATTAAACCTTAGAACAAAAAAACCATGTAGCCAAGTGTGGAATTTAGAAGACATGCAGAGGGGAAAAAGAAGGAATAGGAAGACTTGATATGTCAGCGCACCTGAGCAATTAAGCAAGTAAAAAAAAAATACTGACACATCAGCCAGCTTCATAGACAGATAGAAAAACACATAAGCCTATGTATTATTATTGTAGGATAGAGTATTTGGGCATTTTACTCTGCTTTTTCCCACCCTCAGTGTAGCAGTCACATTTAAATAACTCCATCACTTTTCTGGACATGGGGGATTCACACCTTCACTGAAGTGTTTTCTCACTTATATTCTCTGACTCCAAAGGCTAGCTTTCACTCAGATGGAAGCTGGAATATTTTTTCATTCCCTTGAAGTCTTCATTTTTTGTCCAGGACAGCTGGTGTCTTAGGAGAAGTAAAATGTAATTCTGTGTACAGAAAACCTTTGTGAATAATTTGCTTAAATACTGTCATGAGCTGGAGTCAACTTTTTCTTATTAATGACTACATAATTTGATTTTTGTCAGTTTTAAAATCCAAAATATGTAAATCTGATGTAAGTTATCAGATGTGTGATACAGGCCTGTTCACTGGCCGGCTTTATTTGACTGGACATTAGCCAGCAATGAGTGCTCACAGCCCAGAAGGACAATCGTATTCTGGGCTGCATCAACATAAATGACCAGCAAGTCGAGACAGGTGAAACCCCGCCTGAAGTGCTGCATCCAGCTCTGGGCTCCTCAGCACAAGAAAGGCATGGATCTGTTGGAGCACACCCAGAAGAGGGCCATGAAGATCATAGGATCATAGAAAGGTTTGGGTTGGGAAAGAGCCTAAAAGGTCATCTATTTCTTCCCTAGTGGTAAGAAATAAACCAAGAATGATTCAAAAACAGACAGGTAACAACTGTGGACTACATTTTTAAATGTGACTCTATTCTCATTTTAGTGATGTCTCCATTGCTGTTTAAGATACATTGAATTGATCTGATTTTTTGGGAAGTATATAACTGCATTATCAATGCTGCACGTAACAATGCTATACATAATTGATCAATGTAAAACCTATAATTGCTCTTTTAAATAAAGGTTCCCATGCTGAAAATTAGGACAAAGAGGTTAAGAATCTTCAAAAGATTTTCTGGCCATGAAAGACAGCCATCACACTAAGCAGATCTTGGTCTTTGAGAGTTAGCTGCAGCTTGCTGCGGTCCTCTTGGAGTTTACACAAAGTGCTGTTCTTGCCAGGGAAAAGAATGTATGGATGGGAACTTTTGTGCATCTGATTTCATTCTGATATCAGATTAAAATAAGCTTGGAGCACTTGCAGGGGCCTAGGTACTAAAATGTGCTCATGGATTGTACTCTAAATATAGCTCATCTGTCCTAAAAGAAGCCACTTCACCACTTTGCAATTCCATCTGTTTGATGGTGCCTCATTGAAATTCTGACAAAATTTTCTGGGGACTTTCTCCCAGCTGAGTTTGATAGAATGTTGGCAGACATTGGTGAGAACTTAAGTGTGCAATGAGTTAATAAAAGATCTAAGATGACTGAGATAAAAAGATCTTTTGGCCTCTATAAGAACACTGCTTCCTTGTCTGTACCACTGCACCACTATATTTAATTAAAATAATATTAAATTTTCTCTGGTGTATTGCTGGAGAGTCAATTAAATAATCTCAAGTGTCCTTAAGTGATAATTGATCAAGCTGCCTGGAAGAGAGTTTGGTTGATTTAGCTGCGTCATGTCTCTTTCAAGCCCATTTCTCTGAGCATGGGATAAAGATGAGATTTTTAGCTGATCTGCACTTGGTTTCATAGTGTGTTTGTCTTAAAAATATAATTTTTTACCTATATTTCACCAACTGAAATATTCATGTGGGCTCTTTATTTAACAACATCCCTGACATTAGAGGAAATTATTCTCTAAAGAATGAGATAGAGACAGAATGCCCTAAATTAGTATTATGTGGCTGAAAAAATTATATGGAGAGGAATACTCTATAAATTGGAAAGCCCATGGGAATATTCAGCCAATGAAATGCAGTGATTGACTGCATGTTGCTAACTTACTAGACTTAAATAGATGTTGACTCATTGCAACAGTGGTCATAGCAACAGATCATTCCATTTAGAGGGGAGAGGGATGTAGAGCAATATTGTGCTTGAAATATGTTTATACTTAAACAGACACAGTCATGCAGAGAGATATAGATATAACCTCCAAAACATGCTTTCCAAGAGCCACATAATCATTTTACAACCTGTTAGGAACTTTGCCCTAGGCAATACTTGTAGTCTACACACTCAAAGATATAAAATAAGAACTGAGCCATTTTGCTGCAGCATTTCATATCCTGCCTTTGTTCTGCTTAATCCTTAAATCAATTGTAGATTAATCATCAAGCAAAGTATATAAATAGAATTATATGAGGTGGGTTAATACAGTTTATATTGATTTGAAATATATGATTTTTTAAGAGTGAAATCTGAACTTGTAAACAGAAAATGAATTTTTAATTTCACTCTAAGTTTTGTTGGTTTTTTTAATCAGAAGGACTTGTAAGAGTTGTAAAAGTAACGTGCCAAAGTACCACCCACACAGTGATATTTTTAACATTCACTACCACAGGAACATAATGCCTTCATCATTGATGAATTCCTCAGGAAAAATGGTTCCAGATGCTTAATTTATAACAGAACCAATTTTTTTGGAGAGAATGATACAGTAGGGGAACCACACTCTTGTTATTGGAACAATCATATAAGAACCTTTTATGCTTCGCCTTGTTCAGATGTTTAGTCCCCTGTAGTATCTAAATAACTTCCTGTCTTTATTATTCTTGTGATAGTATTATTAATAACTTTAATGGTTTATGACAGCACCATTTTACACCTAGTGATGTAAGAGTACGAAAAAATGAATCGGTGGAAGACCCAGTCAGTATTTTCCCCATCATAGCACTCGAAAAGTTGGGCTATTTTTCATCTGAACTGCTGCTGGAAAAATGTGGGCGTAAAATTTTTACAGGAATTTACTACCTTTTCCCACTCACTAAACAGGCTTTGCTTTAACTGGACTGCTCCTAGCAAGTTCTTAAACTGCTGCCCAGAATACTTGTTTCTTTCTATAGAAGAACTGTCTCACCTTATTAAAATTAAGAAAAGATTATGTCCAACACATACTCAGAATATTTATCTTTTTAGACAGAAAATGCATATTGTGGGTCAAACCTCTTTCCTATGAGAGAAAAAATAAAGGGAAAAAAAGAAGTAGCTTTATATAGAATTTGCTTACTAGTTATTCAGTATGGATAAATACAGCTCACTGCAGGGGTTATGTCATTGACATATGGCAACAAATACTGCAGTTTTTTTTCTTATTAGTAGCCCAAGAGAGATACTTCCCCTCAAACTCAGGGACTTTATTACAGAATTCACTTACTCACAGACAGAGTTCAGAAGTTCTCTCAGAGGGAAAATGCCTATTGAATAAAAAGGTGTCACTTCTTACAATAGTTCCCCTAAGGTTTCTAATGAAATTTGAGACTATATCACTTAGTCAAATACAGTTTAAATTTATATATATAAAACTATAATAAATAGGGGGAATACCAAATATCTAGAATGATAATTTATAGTGCACATATTAAAAATTTAAACAAATTTTACTATTTTGCAAATTTTGTATATTGCTATTCATCCCTAAATATTAATTTTTGCCTTTGCATTTTTTAGTATACATTCCTATATATTTTTATATCTGAGGTCACCTCATCATAATTTGTAAAATCTCTATTAGTGAATCCTGATTAGTTAAGATTAAGAAACTTTTGGAAACAGGCGCTGACAAGTGTGAGAACAACTTTAAATCATTAGTTCATAATGTGAATATATTTGGCAAATTTCTATAATGTGATGCTATGGATAGAAACAAGCACAACAGAAAGCAGTTGGTGGATGCTCTATGATTAATTTGCTGTAGATGATTAATTTGTTGGTGGATGCTCTATGATTAAACTGTGCAAATTTACACTAGAGGAGCTGGGAGACGGCAACAACTTTGCCCAAAGAAATCACTAAATAATAAAGTCCCCTTGACATTCAGACCAAGATCTTCCAGAGATTTCTCAAAAGGAACTTTGAAAGAGTGCCCACATGTGGGAGTTTAAAGAATCCCTCCGTGTCCCTATATAGATCCCCTTCTGTTAAAGACAATCTCAAACCCAGTATCCAGGAACAGGGTGCACTTTTAAAACAGTTGAACCTCCTTTCTGATGCTACCAGTGTTGGAAACTACAAAGCTGTCAGCCTGCTGAGAGCTATCTACACAGTGATACAGATTATTAGCAAGCAACAATGCTTGCTTCTTTTTCTGAATAATTTATTTCCTAATATGTCTTAATTGTTCTGTATTAAGAACTTAATGCTATTCCACAGAATTACTTATTAAAGGTATGTCTTCATGTAGAATAACTCTATCCATTTTCAGTTATAGTAACTGAAATGCCAAAATGCTAAAATGATAAGGTGCTAAAATGATAAAATGACAAAATTAAGTGGGAAAATAACCTCTAGAGTTTTAAACACAGTCAAAAGTAAAGAATACAGTTGGTGGAACATGAGTTGTATCTTTCCTCAGGGACGGTAATTAAGAAGAAACTGTGTTGAAGTAAATGAAATTAGAATACAATAGTTTGAGAAATCAGAATTTGGTTAAATCCATGAAATGAAAATAGAAGAAAAGTCTCAGATTCATCATTCAAAGTTAAAGCAAAATACAGAATTAAGTTAGAGAATATGTTGTGTGGGACAGTGGCACCAAGAGCTATGGTGGTTATATGGGTATATGAAAAATTATACAGTACTGCAAAGAGGATGTGTGGTGATTGAGGGACAGGACCATGCTATGCAAGCCAAGCCAAGCCAGTTTATTACACTAATCACCAGTATTTATAGTTCTCCAACGTCCGTACAAAATTTTCCACTCGGACCCCTTTGCCTCTGTTCCCTTAGCAACAAAATCTTTTTGGTTATCAAGTCCCTGTTACATTCTTTTGCGCCAGCAAGGTCCTTGTTACATCTTCTCTCGTCGGAGGGGTCAGAGTGACCAGACATGATGTCTTCACTTTTGTTCTTGCCTTGAGTTTATCTCTCCCACAGCTTCCACTGCACCAGGGCCAGGAGGTCTCCGGTGCTGCCCAGCTCAGCTCCTGCAGCTCCGTGATCTTCCACAAAGATGTATTCTTTTTCAAGCAATTGTTCAAGCAAGATAGGAAATATAAAAACTGAGGAGAGTCAAGAAAAGCCAGTTGCTAAAAATTCCAAAGTACTATTTGATAGTAGTTTTTATTTGTGTCAAAAGTCACAAGGAACAGGATGTGTTGCAGGACAGCAGCACAAAGACTTCTTCATAAGAACAATTGTAAAAACTAAAAAGCATCTATTGATGAGTAACTGGTCTTCTGTTAATAGGTGGCCAGTTAATTGAAAGTCTATCTCATTATGAAATTACAAGGTATAAATCTAATTTGAAAATTATACTGCATGGTGATAAGTATAGGGATGTATGTTTTCTTCATTGAGATAGGGATTGCTTACATTTGAACAGAATACACCCCAACTGAGGAGACCAAAGAGCATTGTAATCTCCATTATTCAGCACTGAAATCCTATGGGAGAGTTTGGATTGTTTTTCAGAAGTGTCTTTCTCTTCCACTGACTCTCAGATAACAAATTTGCATCAATCTTTCCAGTCAACTACTTTGAATAAAAAAGACTATATCAAAAGGTCTCATTGTTCAGTAATTTTGTCCCAGAAATTGCAGCAACAGTTTTGATAGCGTGAGACTAAACTTCTTAAAAATATTTCTCTCTCCGAAGATAGGTATCTACCCAAAATTTTAGGCAAGCAATTGAAATACACAGTCACAAAGGACAATATATAATGCAGTACTAGGATATAGTTATAGTAACAAGATGAAGCACTTTTTCTATTTGAAATTCTCACACATTCCTACAGCATGATGATGGACTAATATCATCAAATATATGTCATTACACTGCAGTAATAAAGTAAGACATGCTCTTACATCATAATGTAAAACACTGTCATCTGCAGAGGTATGATTGATATGGTTTGAGACTAAAGTCACATAAAACTTCATGTGAAAAGGTCTGAACCTATATTCTATCTAAGAAATTGCTCCTTGTAGATTCAAAAATAATCTAGACACAGTCAATGAACATAATTATCTTCCTAATCTAAATGCTATGAAACTGCAGGACATTTCAAATAAGACCAACTTTAATTTGTTAAAACCCACTAAATCTCCTTGTTTTTTATCTGTAGGTTTTAAATAATATATTTTCATTTTTAGAAATATTCAAAATTCAGAGATAAGTACTTGATAAATCATTAGCAAATGAGAAGAGAAAATAGAGAGGAATGTAAATGCTAGGGCCAAAGGCAAATGCTTAGATTCTGCACTGCACTGTGTAAAGCCTGGCACATTCTCCTGGTAGTGGTGTTTACTGGACTATACAGGGAGAAGTTTATATATGTTAGTAGTTAAGGGGATTCATGTTAGTAGTTAAGGGGAAATCCTATGACAAGAATAGAAGATCAAATTCATACATTTCATAATTCTGTTCGCAGCTGCTTTCTTGAAAGGGAAAATACCAATTTTTGATTTAACTCTAGTTCAGCTTTTGCACCTTTTTGTTCAAAACCACTTGCTTAGAGATGTGGAAGAACAGAACCAGACTTTAGAGACTAGGGCAGAATTATTCTGCACATCCAAACAAAACAACCAAGTAGAGATTTATAGGTTTTTCTGATTCTCCACATAATTGCATTATGCATGGAGCTCTGAGGCATATGTAACCTTGGCATACTACACATTATCTAGTAATTTTTCAGCAATAAACAGTAAGCATAAAGTATCACTCCTCATTCAAGTAGTTCATAATGTACCAGTGCTTCAAGCTGATGAAATAATCACATTATCAAAGTCAGACATCAAAAAACCCTGGTACTCTCTTCTTCATTAATGGATTGAGGTGAAGGCAACTAATTGATGTATGAACCAACCCAAGTCACTGGTTTTATTTGTTCTTCCAGAACATCTGTAATCTGACATTCCCTTTTAAAAAAAAGCAGATATAGCTAAGTCTCTCTGGATTTCTAGCTTTTTTTTTTTTTTTGAGATTGCTGGGGTTTTTAATATAATGCATGTTTTAGTCTCCAACCTCCCTCCAGGTTCTTATGTGTATTATAACATCTAGAAACAAAAATTCAGAAATGTCATGATTTTTCAGTAGAATACCTTAATTAAATATTTTTTCAAGTGCAGAAGCAGTAAGAGAAAATAAAAATCAATTTATTCAGTTAAATCAGAGTAATATAAACTGTTCTTCAGCTCTCAATTTATAAAATATAGAAAGCCCCTAGCCTCTTTCAAAGCTTATAAAAAATAAACCAAGAAATATTTTTATTCCATGAAGGACAATGATACATCCAGGCTCTTTTCGATTTACATAACCTTTGCAAGTCCTCACTTCTGGAAATTATCCTACAAGCAATCCCTTAGCATCTGATTTTAATGATCCCAACCAGATATATAATCTTAGATGTTTTAGATCTTTTTACCATAAACCAAATACCTAAATTATTGGCAGACACTGTCTCTGAGATAAGCACATGCTAAGTCTGCTAGTTACTTTCCTTAAATCACTAACATTATTTAATTGGCAGGTGACTAAAGCCACATGCAACTATATTATATAGGATAAATGGTATAACACAGAGGATTGGTGAATTTTATTAAATACTATAAGCAATGGTAGCATAGAATAATTGATAATATAGCATCCAGTATTTGCCACCATTAAACTTTATAACAAACTGCAATTGTACAGTTGTACAAAGATTACTTGCATCCTCAAAAGTGAAAATTTGGTTTTGTTCTTATGGTTTTGCTGAACTTAGTATAGTAAATAATGATTTCAGTTGTCACTGTTCACTATTGAAGTATGAGAAACTGAAGATCACAAAAGTTTTAGCCTTTAGATACTGCAAAGTCAGTGAGAGACATTTAAAATATTCTAGATCTAGGCTCATCAAAATAACAAGATTCAAACAGACCTGTTAGGAGACTGACTGCAGAATACTTTGCTTGTGTTCTCCAGTTTGTGACTTTTTTAAAATACAAAAGGAAATTTAATTAATGAACATGCTTAAGACAAAACAAACAATTGTCTCAAAGATCACTACAGTCTTTGAACAGCTTTCAATCACTTAGTTTTTATGTTGAAGAGATGAATTGAAAAGCATGTTCAAAACAAGTTTAATCAACAGTGCGCATGTAATAAACAAAATGTAACCTCAGGGATTTGTGAAGTACTTAATTAGAAGAATTGAAAAGAAATCTATAACATACATTGAATTATAATAAATAATGGGAATAAAGAGGCGATAAAAATGCAAGAAAATGGAAACAGCCTTGACGATTATTTAGAAAATACTGAGGTAGCATAGAAAATTCTGGGACAGATATACTGTCCTGGTGAGCAGAAAACAATCATTAGGTTGGAACATCAACTAGAGCTTCTGTAACCCTGTAGAGTATCCTGAACTAACTTAAAGAACACAAAGTGTTTCAGAATTGACTTCCAGAAAAATTAAATCATGTCTGGAAAAAATTCAAAATAATAATAAGTACTATGCTTCGAAAAGCTAATATAGCAAGATCTTCTGCACTGAAGAGTGGAAACCCTTTCTGTGTCTCATATTCCCTGTCTGTAACATAAACAGTGTTAACCATAATGATTTTGTCTGTATATCACTTTAAAAATCTATATTAAAAAAGCCTAGATATTTCTAGTAAAAATTGTGTGGACAGCTTTTAAAACATAAAACCTGAATGTTTTAAAAATATTTGAAGAGAAAGATTTGCAGAGAAATGAACTCTGGATAAAAATAATATTTTTTTCAGTAGAGTATAAAGCAGTAATAATTAAAGAAGTTCTCCTTCTCATAGACCCTGACACCCTTCAAAGTGTCTGATGGGTTCAAGTAATTTTAAAAGAAAAAATAAAAATCAAGGCAGTCAATTGTACACCCAAAGAGAGTAACAGAAGCTGAGGCTATCAACCCTGTAGGTGAAAATATCACTTAAAAGGGATTATTAAAATTGTTTAGTCATAAAAAATAACTCCTTGGAATATTGATAGTAATGCTTCCTTTGTCTCAGCTCTCAGATTAACCCTTTTCTATTATTGGATCAAAGATGAAGCACATAGGTACCATATAAATTTCAAGGAATTATCTGCGTGTTTTTAGAACAATCATCAACAAAGCTACAGTAGGTGGTGATCACAGGACAGGATGAAATGAAGGGCTGTAGACCTAGTGTTGAGGGTAAACAGTGTGAGACAAATGCAGCCAGGAACCAGGCAGCACAAATTTAAAGGTGATAAATACTGAATGCTGTATTAACATTTATTCTACGCTACGATGGATGACAACATTCATTAAAATTGACCAATCCACTGTTTTGTGCCGTTTGTCCTATACAGAACGGTTGTATTGACTTATGTCAGCTTACAACTCCTAACTGCCTGCTGAGCTTTTGAGCTCTAATATCTGTTTTTTAAGTTACCTAATGAGCATGTCATAGCCAGTAAATTGCTAGGGACAATTTTTGATGCAGGTTGGACACAACAATCTGAAAGGTTCTTTGCTCCTTAATATCAAAGATAAAATTGTCAGATGCATAATAATTGATGAAAGCTTTTTCTGAAGGGACTGTGAGACAGAGATTTAACATCTGGGGATGTGAGACCAGAGACTTCAGGACAGAAGGCTTTGGCATTGCCAATGCACTGATAGGCAGGAAGCGATGGGATGCTGGCCGGCCAGAGAAAGGGGTCCAGTAACAGTCATTTCATTTTCTAGGACAACCTTCACAAAGAACTCTTTAATGGTCTATTCCAGTGTGCAAGAAGCTGAATAGGCATGGCAGGTGGCCCAACTGGTTAAATAAGGAATTGCTGACTGAACTAAAAAATAAAAATATCCTACATGAAAGGTAGAAAAGGGGACAGGCTACCAATGTGAAATGAAAAAACATCACCTAGATTGGCAGCAGTGGACTTGACAATGGCAAGGGTATGAAAGGCAACTGCAAATTTTCTTATATATGTAATTAATTTAGAGAAGCTTCAGATGTGTCCCCCAAATCTTTAAATGTCATGAAGCATTGCTAAGCACTAGGAACACTTCTCATCATATGAAGAACATTTGGGATGCCGAGTGTTCAGAGGGACAAAAAGTTGTAGCAGCATAATCAAAGGCTCATGGCTACAACTCCAAGTGAGTTGTGTTGTTTATATTTTCTGCAAAGTATAATGGGAGAAAAAAACCATATACTGTGATCAAATGAAGACGAGTTACTGAATCACATCATAAGATTTAGAAAGCTTAAGTGATTTTTTTGGTACAACAAAGCATATATATTTTTGATTTAGGCAATGGTTGATTAGCAATTCAGATAAATTTGAATCTAAGAAAACTTAACTGAATCCATGAGGAGGGAAGGAAAATTGATACCTTGACAATCTGTGATAGGTTTTCAGCACTTCTGAAAGTGCTTTATTGCAGTACTGCCCTAACCTATCTGGACTTATCTCTCTACCAAAGGTTGCCCTGTAGAGAAGCACAGAACAGACTGTGTGTTCTTACAGTTGCTTTGCTTCACAGTCTGGCTGTGACACTCCAGCTCCTAATAAAAGGAACTATTTATTAATATGTCAAAGTGCAGCAGTTGACAAGCAATCTGTCCTACTGTAGCTACTGAGGTGGTGGTGATCTCTGGCAGAAGGGCAAGGAAACATCTTCAGCTAAATCTGCAGTAGTGGATCTGAAAAAATTTTAAATTACTGTTTCCCATTTCAAACTGGACAAAAATTGTTTTTATCTCTTCCAGTTGTGCTTTAGACTTTTTTTTCCCACATTTGTCTGCAGGAAATTTTAAAGCAAAAGTAAAACAGAATTGAGGGAATCATTTTTAACTATTACCAGCTTTAAATACATCTCCAATCGAATTGTTTGTGCCTGTCTTACACTTACATAATGTTAAACTTGCTGTCTTTTTAAATGTTTCATCTCCAAAGTTGTTGATACAGGCTTTGAAATAGTAGTTAATGGCATTTTGGAATTTAAATGAGCTGTGACCTAATTTTTTTTCCCAATGCCAGAAGCAGCGGCTTTCAAAACAAGCTGTATCAAATCAAAGATCTGATGAAGTTTATTAGGGAAAAGCATTCACTTCTAATCCATCAATACAAGCACAGTACTGTAGTGCATAATAATGAACATGAAGAGATCATGTGAGACTCATTTGTGAATTTGATGAACATTTTCCACACACACATGATCAACTTTGTGGTTCATAAGCTTTTCACCCTCCCATTCATTTTAGAAGACTTCTTAACTGCTGCAGAGCAGCCCTATCCTTGGCAAAAAAATGTAGATTTTGTGGGTACCATGAAGCAATAAAAGTGATCTGTTTTTAGTTCATTTAAAACAACAAAAATCCATGGGTGATGCTTTCATCTGTAAGAAATAATTCCTAATTGGGCACTGCCTTTCAGGCAGAATAATCTGGTAATAGTGATGGATTTACATAGTCATGCAGATCAGCAGGTATTGCTGCATATTTTGAAACAGTTCTATGGCTGCATTGTCTCTCAGGCTGAATTAATGTACCAGTTGAAAGGAAAGCAGAAGCACAATGGTATCCAGGAGATCAAGCTCTCCTCCAGGATTCCTACTGGCAATTTCTTGTAGCAAATTTTTTTCTGCATCACTTTGGTAACTACAAATATGAGATAATAACTGTTCTTTTATTCTTCCATCCTGTCTCCTTTGTTCAGATTGTAAGCCCTTCAGGAGAGCAATATGCTCAGACTGATCTGTTGCTCACTGCGAAATATCATTATCTGTATCACCTACACCTATACCTGTACTATCCACGTCCATGCTTATCTGTCTTCATCTACATCATTTATATCTAGATAGACAGATAGATAGATAGACAGATAGACAGATGCAGATAGACAGACGCACACTGTGTCCAAGAACTGTGCTTCTTCCAGAGTAGGTCCTTTACTTACACTTGAACTTCAAGAAAAAGGTGAAGAAATAAATTACTTTAAATTCTGGAAAAATATAGGGATTTGATGTATTAAGTGCAACTGTAATACATTAAGAAATTTGAAATACAGTTATAAACACCTTCAGTATGAAATCATGATTTTTAACTAGAATTTCTAGTAAGAGAACATACTTTTGGTAAATATTTTTCCCCAAAACAGTGATCAAGAATAACAGAAATCAGAAGAAATAAACAAACTAACAAGTAAGATAACAAAATGGTACCACATAAAATTAAGTAAAAACACAACAAAAAATAGATTTTGCAGAGAAAAATTCCTTCAAATACATTTAAAATGTCCAGTATAATTTTATGCAAATTTTGAATCGAGATTTGTGTAAAAGTCTTTTAGAAAAAAGAAAAAAAGTAAGCAAGAGGACATGATATTTGTATTAAAAGGACCTTTTAATACATTTTTAGAGGGGATTTATAAATATTTACAAGATCAATATAATTTTCATGTACTGATCTGCATGGGTTTGTATTTCATTAACCAATTCCTTCTGCCCTTCCCCACTTTTTGAAGAATTTATATTTAAGACATAAATTTGATTTGTTTTTCAGGCTGTTAACTGTGTCTAACTTCTAACTCTATGCAGTAAGCTTCTAAGTACTTGCAAGCATACAGACAAAAATCTTTCTGCATCTCAAAGAAAACATTGCTTTTTAAATAATAGTAATGAAAATTATTATTAACAAGCTTTCTGATTTTCTGATTCCTGAGAATTTTGTTCCATACTACAGCAAATATGTATACAAGCAATATATTTGAATGAGTATTTTTGAGCACAGTCAGTTGCATAGCCACATGGAGCTTGTTGCAAACATGTAGGTCCTTTACTTAGACTTGAACTTAAGGAAAAAGAGGAAGAAAAAAGTTTAAATTCATTTATGGTCATCCTCAAACAACAGCAGATAAAATCTGTCCAGATATTCAGCCAATTAAAAGCTTTGGGGTTGATATTGAAGATAATCTGCAGTAATCTATGGGAACTTTAATATCTTGTTTTAAGGAAAGTTCATACTGTCACAAAAAGGTAAGAAGTAAATACCCTAGAAATTTGTATTATAACCTGTTCATGACAGAACACTAAATTCACAAAAGCAGCACAGGAAAGAAGGCAGACATCTAGGTAGCACAGGAATGGATCTTCACAGGAAATAATACAGATTATACACAGATTATGATCAAAGTAGAAAAATATTTAAAACAGACATTCATGGCCCCTTTTGTGACAAGCAAGGAAAGCATCAGTTCTGTCACTTCAAGACACGAGTGCCACACTTAGAACTTCAGCTTTTTTGATAGGTACTTTTGTTATTATTCTATCTACATGGATCAGAAAAATGCATTACTTAAATTTTTATTTCATAATTAAGGACTGTTATAAAACTACAGGAAAATTATGTTCATTTTTGTGAATCCGATTAATCTGTTTTTAATAAATCAAACAACAAATCTTCCTGGTAAATTTTTAGAGAAGGGACTCAGGTCATTAGGTAAATTTTGGAATATAACAGTTGATAATTGTATAAATTCAATATACAACTTCTGAATGTACATTTTATTGGACAGGAAACTAATGAACTGCTGAGAAGTTAAGCTTTAGTCTGTGTAACATATCTTCTTAATATCTGCAATGCCTCTGATGAATATTCTGTGAGAGTTATGTCAAAGACAATTATTTTGTGTCGGATCTCAGCACCTCAGGACTGAGGTGCCGAGTCACCGAGACCACCCTCGGGGGGCTCGGGAGTCCTGGAATGTTGCCAGAAGTGTCTGGTGGCTGGACTTTGATCCTACACAGGAGACGACACCTGTATGAGGATAGGAGGATTTCACCGGGGTGAATGGTGAAGGGATTAGTTAGTTAGAGAGTGAAACACAGGGTTTAGGATTTCTGTACACGGGGGTTTAGAGAAGTAAGATGGAGGAATTGGGGCGTGTCCTGTCCCTCTTCTTCTTCTTCTTCTTCTCCTCCATCTTCTGTGGTGATGGTGGCACTTTGAGATTGGTCATTACTAAAAGTGCACTGGGCAATAAGGGTGAAAGGTATTGGGGAAAAATGATAAATATTGTATACGCAACTTTGGGTATAAAGATAGGTGACTGCCCGGAGGGCAGGGGAGTGTGCTCATGGCTGCTGAGCAGACCTCTGTCGGGCCGAAAGAAAATCTTTTAGATAAACAATTAATAAACACAGAGACCGAGAAAAGAACTGAAGCCTCTTCTCGTCCTTTGATACGCGGGCTGCCCCAAGGCCACCCCGGGCCTTTCCAGGCCATCCAAACAGCCAAAAACTGGACAATTTTGCAGGATCAATTAGCTATCAGCTGCTTTTCAATATCTTAAAGAAAAGAAAACTTAGGCGAGAACTAAACTCTAGGGGGAATAAAATGAAAAATATCACTTCAGTCATTTTTTGTAGTAATATCTTCTAAACCTGTCAACTAAAATAAGTACAAGTGTTTAAGGAGGTTCATGTTATTTTTACTGATCATCAGCATCACTACATGACTTTCAATTCTGCTTTTAAAAGTTCTTGGCACACTTGAGCTTTGTACCTCTTTGGTAAGGAAATTCTCAAACTGGTGACTTCTCTCTGTGTACGCCATTATGAAGCACAGCACGAAAGGAAGAATTATTTTCCTAAAGGATTTTTCACTTCCTAGTACTGTTTTCAATTACATCAGCTTCTACCATCAGAATAAAATGCCACTGCAGAAATGCACATATCAGGAGAAAGGCAAAACTAGTTTGCACAAGTTGATAAAACCACTTGTAAAATGTCTATTTTTTCTCTCAACAGAAACTCATGAAAAATATGAAGATGTTTCTTTTTCTCCTCCTCTGTAGTGTCCCTGTATTATCTGCGTTTAAACGTATTCCTTTGCGTTGTCACAAAAGCTAAATAGGAGCAGCAGCAAGGTCAAATGTTTCTCACAAAGACCCTCACTTCATCTCAGGAGCTGATTCATCTCTGATCTCAGCACTCAAGCATACCACAATCACACTGCAATTGAAAGAGCCTAGCAAGATATTTTTTACATGATTACTGCATCTCTATTATTTCAGACATTACAACTTAGTTACTCTGTTTCCAGAGAATTTATGAGTATAAAAGTTTTATAGTTGTCAAAATAACATATGATACGATCTCTGAAAGTCATTCAACCCCCGCATAAGTTGTGGCCTCCATGTGCCATATAAGCTTATTTTTGAACAATAAATGTTGAGCTTTAAGAGCAATCACAGATCTGACTCTGGCCAGCAAGGAAACACTACCAAAATCCCTGGGGAAGGTTTGATGCAATTATTTGCCCTCCAAGGCTGCTGAATGCCAACACAACCTTTCTGAGGATAGTGTGCTGTATTCCAGTAATCTTACTGAGTCCAAACCTACAGAGTTTGATTCATTTTTGGCACAAAAATGAATCAAAAGGTGAGCAAAAACCTCTGGAAAAGGCTAAGGGGAAAAACTGTATCCTAACACTTCATGACACATTTGAGTAATGGCTGTACCTGAATTTAAATGCAAACCACATGGAAGGAAGAAACAAATATGCAAAATAGCAACACATGTTCATGCATTACAGTGATCTGTTTCTTGATTTTCAGCCGCACCTACCTCAGAGAGGTTGACTAACCTTCAGTAATAAGATATAAGAAGAAATGTTCAGAAAAAATATATCTTTAATAATATCAATATTCCTGCTAGAAAATGCTACCACTCATTAAGAGTAAAAAAGAAAAAATTACAAAAGCTTTCTCTTTCATTGCTAGCAATCAATGTATGTTACTAGAATAGTTAAGTTGCCCTATTCTTTACACCTCTAGATTTTCATAATTTCCAATATTAGATGAGCTGTAGAATTTTTTATATTGGTTAGACAAAAGCAGTAATCCCAGCCAAAATGCAGTTATCCAGAACTGATGGGTGGCTGGAATTCCCTGGTCCTTAATTATATGTTTTATTATCTTCCATTTGCTGTGCATAGTCCCATTACATTCCATTGATAAACTTTTACCAGACCTGCTTGCAGCCACAAATTATGTTTTGAGCTAGGTAATCAGATAATTTATATTCTACTACCACATGTTACATCTAAATTACCTCTTCTCACTAAAAAACAATCCTATGAGAACAATTCCATATTTCCATAAAAAAACATTGTAACAGAACACACATTATACAGAATAAACTTCACAGCTCCTGAAATAATTTTAGCATATTTCATATCAGTACTTCACAGTAAAAATATAGCTATGACCATCCAAGAATAAAAATATTCATCAGAACAATTTAATTTTTAATTCAGAGAATAATAATAAACAGCTACATCTGGCTCAAGTCCATATGCGTTCCATAAGACCTCCAGCAGCAATCAAAAGAGATGAAAAATATCCATTCAAAATGGTTTTCATAAAGATTGCATATTTTATGCATTCTATTCAAGATCCAGGTAACTCAGAACAGGTCCTCAAATATGACAATTTAAAAAAGAGAAATGTAAAAAATATTTTATTCAATATTATTTTTTCTTGCTTCCTGTCCATAGTCGCTTCTCCTTCTGAAACCTTTCCCAACCTTCCACACCAAATTTTTATCTGCTTACTGGACATATTAACTTCAGATAAATCTTGCAATGAGAGACTAGAATGCAATGTGTATACATTTGCTTTGCACATTAAACCATGACTGGTCTATTTATTTACATTTTCAGAGCTTTGAACTAAAATATATCTTGCATTTGTTTTTCATAAAGAAATTAAATAACCTAATGTTTTCAAAAACTTAATTTTATGACCCTAATAAGTTTTAAATCATTCAAATCCTCACAGTTCCTCTTGTGATTTCTTCCTTCCCTTTCTCCTCATTCAAAAAAAAAAAAAAAAAGGGAAGGAAGAGAAACAATATAATTGTTTTAGGGAGTTATTATTTTTATTATGTTTTTCATAAGTTTTTGAATTCTTTCCAGTATTTTAGTACAGGTATACAATTAAAGGCAAAAACCTTTTTCCATTTAATTCCAATTTCACAGGCTGAAAGATCTGACAGTTTAAATCGCATGTCTTTCCCCACCAGATAATAAAGACTCTTCAATGCACAAAATGAAGCCCAGTCTCAGAGCATGAGGGAAAGGATATGTGTTCTAGGGACAATATCTATTCCCATGTCAGCACAGACAAACTGAAAACTGTCCTAGGATCTTTTTATCCTATAAAGACATATAAATGTGAATCTGTCCAAGAAAGGGAAAAAAAAATTCTGCCCTCCTAACGCTAGTTGGCCCTTGTTGTAAATGGGATTCAGGGGTTCACCAAAGCAAGAGATATTATTAGTAATCATACTACTCTGCAGAGGAGAACATATGTGGCCCGAAGTTTAGAGTCTGACTAGCTGAGGGCGAAAGGCCGACGCCCCTCTGCAATTCCTGGCCAGCACCCTTCGGCGTCTGATGGCCTCGGGCTGTGCTGGCTGCGGACTGGCGTACACTGCTGGTATAGGAGAGGAACGGAGCTGACCATTTCCCGGGGGTTAAACATCGGTTTATTGAAGGTGATGCTGGATCCAAACACCGGGAAACCAACCGGGAAAAAGTTTTTTCCATAGGGGGTGAAAACAGGATTATAAAGGAGGGGGGTGGGTACAGGCGGAGCCAATCGGGAAAGGTGAGGGGATGAACTTCACGGAACTGACACTCCATGGAGACCAATAATCAAAAGGTAAAGGAGGTGTCCTGGGACCCCAGCCAACCACCATCTCCAGAGAGGAGAAGGTTCTCGAAACCTGGGAGGAGGAAGGGAGTGATTGCCTGGACAGGGAGGAAACAACTTTCACTTATAAGGGAAACCAGGGGAGGAGCAATTACATATTGGCAACTATGAATAGCGGTTACTATAGCAACTTAGCTGACAGGCTAGCACTGGCGGGAAAAACTGGGGGAACGAACCCATTTTACACATAATAGGGGAGAACAATACATAAATTGGGGGAATAACACAAGAAACTTAACAACACACTACCACACTACTCTATTAGTATGCCCTTAAGCATACTAATATATACTACTAATAAAAAAGGAAAAGACTCAATGAATTATTTACAACAAGAGATTTAATTAACTAACTTCCTTGCTCCTTTCTGTCTTAGATTTGTCTAGGAACAGATTGCCATTTTCACACATTTGTTTCTTACTCAGAATAATTTTTCTTAATTAATCTTTGGGTGAGTAGTTGTTAGTTAAAAATGTGTCATTAATATCCACTGTTTCTCATGAATTCAAATTAGCTTGTCTTTTTTTTTTTTTTTTTTTTTTTTTTTCTGTGGCAAGAGCATTTGGTTTCCCTTCTGGAGAGTAATTTTAGAGCATTTATACCAATGTATTTGTTAGGTAAGGTTTTCTCCTTGGCACCAGCCTTAACAGTATCTGTATTAGACATACTTCCATAAATCATAGAGTAACTGCAGAGAAATGGGTGCCTAAATATCTAGGCCCAGTGGTGAGAAATGAGCAAAGGAAGTCGGAGGAAGTTACTTTGACCACAATTGCATCCCAAACAAAGACTGACCATGAGGGCCCATCTGTGCATTGTTTGCCTGCAATGGATGATAGACAAGGTTCAGAGGCAGCCCCCACTGATGGCCTCCATGCCTGCGTGCCATCGTATTCCCTGGGAGCCCCTGGAGAGGAGATGTGACAGGGAGGGACCTGGCCGGGCTCTGAGCACAGAAGGTGGATTAGCATGGGAGCCCTGCTCTCTCCAGACATATTGGCACTGTCAAACAATCTGGCTGTGATGGCCTAACTCATACCAAATCACACTGCCTTATTAGGTAATTATGTGAGATGGCAAGACCAGCCTCCTGTGGGCATATAGATGCAGGTTTGTTCCATGGTCCCTGAGTCAGACTCAGTGTATATATGAGTGCTTTGTAGCTGATTATCCAGACTTTTCTCTGCTGGGAACTCAAACTCCATGCTAAGCTGGGATGTACCCTTGTCACACAGTGATCAAGAGTGCAAAATAAATATTAATTAGGTTGCAATAGACACGACTCTGGCATCCTCGGTCTGAGGTCCTGCAATTACATAAATTAACTTGATTAAGTTGTCAAGAATATGACTGTAAGCACTGTGAGATCTATATAAACATATATACATGATCCAACACATATCCTGGAAAACTGGGTTAGTTCAATTAAAAGTCCTAGAAATCATGTAAGTATAAAATAGGCCATTTGCATTTTCATCTTACACAGTGATCTTACACTGAGCTCACTGAAGATTCTACATTTGTATGTGAATTTGACATAGGATTACTTCACTGTTTTTTAAATAGAAAATACTTTTTCCTGAAATACAGTCACAAAAGAATCAAAATGATTCCATGATGCAAGAGAGTGGATGAATGCTACTGTATTTATTCACAAGTTATAACATTTTAAAAGTGGCCTTTCTCTTACGGTTTGTCCTTCCCTTCTTTTTTCTTTTAAAATTGTGACTTACAGATATGTTCAGTGTCCTGCCAGTTATGAGAACAAGACAAGTTTGTGAAGCATTATGGCCTTGATAGCTGAAGGAATTTAACATCCTAAATCTAGAAAATCAATTTATAAATTATGTAGTAAAAAATAAAAGCATGAGATTTGGTGTAGGCAATAGATACTATATTTTACTACTGCGCTGTGTTGATACCTTACTTACATAGCAGAGACACCAAAAATACGTGTTGTGCAGATTTAATCCCTGAATCATATGCAACAGGAAGAGGGACAACAGAGAAAAATGCTATGTATTTTTTCTTTAAAATAATAAACCTTAAAATTTAGTGCAACATAAATAAAAAAGAATGTTTCTACATTGCAAAAGTGCCATATGCCACTAACTCTTCTCCAAAAAACAGAGGCATATTTAAATTAAAATGTAGAACAAAATTGCCTTGAATAACGCATCCAACTGGAAGACAAAGTAGACAATCTCTATTTTTTGAAGTTTCAGAAAGCAACATCTCACGTCTCACTCTGGCAGAGACCTCTCTTGCTCAGCATGTAATATGCAATAAGGGTTACATCAAATGATTCTTGGTACAGCAAGTTTCTGGCTGATCTCAGCGCGGACTCTGACTGACAGAGCATCAAAAGTGGCAGAGCAAAAAAAAAGAAAATAAGAAATAACTGCTAAAACAGAGCTGTACAATGACAGTGCTGAGACCACAGGTCCAATTAAGACTGCTGCCAAAATATTCCTCAGGAGGTTGGATAATTTCCTAGAACCGTTGGCGCCCTTGTTAGCAAGATCAGTTCAATCTTCTTTTACAATCCAAAACAAAGCACATCCACACACAGTATAAATCTGTATTAAGTGTGCAATTCCCATCAATAAAAAAATCAAGTGAACTGACTTGTGCAATGACTGAGAAATAATTACCTTTATGGACAGGCTTCTCTTTACTTCTAGTTTGCCTAGTTTAGGCCTCACATACACTTCAGAACTACAGTGATCAAAAACCACATTTTAAATCCCTCTTTTATTTCTATGAAAGAGAACCTTCTTGTTCTCTTCAAATACCAGATGCTAACATAGGCATTACTGAGCAGAATAGTATTTAAAGCAATCAAAAAAACCAAACACCTCAAATATCCAAAAGAACACATCATTCATTTTAACCTGTCCAACAACACTTTGTCTACATATCACAAATACAAGAAACATCTACCTGACCTGTGTAATTTAAAGACCAAAACAACATTTTGTTAGTACTGTTACCCTCTTTTTTTTTTTTAATAGCTGCATCATTTAATTAACTCCATCCTGATTGGCTATGATCTTCTTTAACTCTTCAGAGCAGTAGTCTCTGAACTCCTTCTCTTCACATTCTGCCCAGCTGGGGATTCTCTGTCTATGGTTAATAGCTTCCTCCATTGCCAGAAAGACAACTTTATTGGCCTCTTTTTATGACAGAAATTTTAAAATAGTCTCCATGAGCAAGTTCTTATACTTTGAGAAATTTTCAAGATTATACAATCTGAAGTCTAGTAGCAAGACATATTCATGAAGGTTATGATTAAATATGTCTTTGTAAATGCAAGCCAGATACACACAGATACTGTTGTTGTAAAATATTTCTACATTTTAGAAATTAAATGCTTTACAGCAAAGTTTCTGCTTCAGTGTTAATTTCAGAACTGTGAAAACAATATTATTTTACAAGGGGCTTAGTGACAGGTTCAAAAGAATTATCCAACTGAGTCTGGCATTGTATGAATTACTTTTTTCTCAATACTCTCACCTATTTAGACTTTTACACATAAGGCTCAGGCAAATTTGGCCCCAGTTTACATAGTTATAAGGACATCATAGAATCATAGATTATGCAGAGCTGGAAGGAACCCACAAGGATCAATAAGTCCAACTCTTGGCCCTGCACAAGACAGTCCCCAAAAGTCACATCAAATACCTGAGAGCATTGTCCAAACACTTCCTGAACTCTGTGAGGTTGGTGCTGTGATCAGTTCCCTAGGGAGCCTGTTCCAGTGCCCAACCACCTTCTGGGTGAAAAACCTTTTCCTGAACCTTCCTTTTCCTAAACCTCTCCTAGCCCAGCTTTGTGCCCTTTCCTTCAGGCACTGGTCACAAAGGCGTAGCGATTGCTGCCTGCCCCTCTGCTTCCCTTTGTGATGACGTTGAAGCAATGACTGCAATGAGGTCTTCCCTCAGTCTTCTCCAGACTTGATATTATAAATGGAGAAAAATTCTACATCTATCAAGTCACATGTCGTGGATAGGACAGCTGAAACCTTTGTTTCTTTTACAAGGTGTTTGCACATATTTCTCTAGACATCACACTCTGAGACTCCACACACTACTTTCAGCTTGTTTGTTAGTTGTTTGCAACTTTCTGAAAGCCTCAGAGAGCAAACCATATCCTTGTGATTGAAAAAGTAGGGTGGAATTTTTTCCACCTCTCAAGTCTGTGCGAAATCTCAGCCTTTTCCATTTTTTTCTGGTAGCAGGAGTATGCAGGGCAGACTGCAGCCTACACTTTTCTCATGACACCAAACCTGCCCTCCTGAAAGCCAGCTCTGTGTGAAAAGGACATCTCTTTGTATCTGCTTTCTCTACAGGGAATCTTATATATGGAATGAATGTGTTTAGTTGATGCCTTTAGCTGACATTTCCATCTTAATACTGTAGATTCTCCTAGCTTCAAAGGTCTAATTGCAGGCCTGTGATCCAGACAGGAACCTGCTCCTTTCTGACTGAGTCTGATTCCTAATATAAGTGACCAAATAAGCTCCAGAAGTCCCCTTCAGCCTCACCCATTCTGTGATTCTCTAATAAGGACTATATTTCGCAGTGCTGATTAAGAATATTCAGAATTATGATGTTAAAGTACCACCACACAGAAAAATGGGATATTGTGCATCATATCAGAGTATTCAGCAAACACGGTGTATCAACATCCCCCGGTGTCTGTCACAGCCGTGCTGATACAGAAGTGCCTTTGCCATTTTAGGTTATGTTATGCAGGGTAGGTAGTGTTGCTATGACAGCTGAAAAGGTTCTCCTGTCAGCCTATGCTGCATCTCTAGCAGGAGCTCTGCCAGTGTGGCTGTGCTAGAATTGGCCTTGTAATGTAGATGTGTTCTGAAATATCAATGGAGCATGATGCCTGGAAACAGAAAAGCTCTGGAAGCTGGTACTATTGTTAGTAGAAAAGGGATGCTTTGTGTTGTAAATAAAATTAATTTTTTCCCCAGAAAAGGTGGAGCTATGAAAATGAGGCTGCATGATAAATGGATGAAGCCCTGTGAGAAACCCGGGGCATTGTATAATTCCGTCCAGATATCATGCTTGCTGCAGGACAAGCCCATTTTAGATGGCATGTTTAGAGGTATATATGCATTTAAGTGCCAACTGCTTTGAACTCCAAGGCAGAGGTATTTGCAGTAGAGGCCTTCCTTCTGAAGTCCTTGACAAGAAAGAAATTTTAAATATTTTGGTTTTGTAATTGAATTTGTAATTCAAATGTGATTTGAAATTTCCATCTATTTTAACTCTCCGGATCTCTTTAGAAGCTGGAAAGGAAAGTCAAAATCTATTCTCGAGTTGTGACAAAAAAACCCAAACCAGAGTAAGGAAGGAATTGCACTTCATTATATTATGCCATAAACATGGAGAAACCATGTCTAAAATGCTGTTCACTGAACGATTCAAAATATATTTAGTAAATTCCATAGGCATGGAAGCGGAAAATACTGATAAAAATCAAACAAAAATTCGATTCCAGTACAAAGCAAATTACAAAAAACCTTTACAGCTGCAATATAAAACATGCATAATGGAAAGATAGATTTGAATTACAGTACTTGTGAAGTTGCCTACTTAGTGACACGAGAGAAAGTCCTGAAGATTAGCAGATGTGTAGGTGTATTCCAAAGTCTTTGAGTCTTTTACAAAATGGGGCCTCTGAAAACTCCCATGAAACTTAAATAATGACAAGTAAACATTAAAATTTCTGAGACAAGGTGGATTATGCAAAGAAGGCATTCAGTAACTCTACATCCTCTGTTACCAGGTCCCCTCTCCATTTAGTAATGGGCCCATATTATCCATAGTTTTGCTTTTGTTGTTGATGAATTCAAACAAGCCCTTTTCATTTTCCCTAACATCTTTGACCAGATACATTTCCAGATGGGCCTTGGCCTTCCTCATCTTATTTCTACTTTGACAATCTGTCTATATTCTTTCCAAGTGGCCGGACCCTGCCTCCACCTCCTGTGTGTTTCCTGCTTACACTTGAGCAATGACAGAAGTTTCTTGTTCATCCATGAAAATCTCTTGCCTTCTTTGTCTGATTACTTGCTTACTAGGATGCATTGTTCTTGACCTTGGGAAAAGTGATCCTTGAATATCAACCAGCTCACTTTGAGCCTTCTTGCCTGCAGGGCCCATTCCCATGGAATCCAAGGAGAGCTCTGAGGAGGTTTACTTAGGTCTCCTGAAGTCCGTGGTTGGAGTCTTACTTGCTGCCCTGCCTTGCTTTCTCCTCATCTGATACTGAGCTACATAATCTCATGGTGACTACAGCCAAGGCTGCCCTCATCCTTTGCATCTCCAACAAGACCTTCCCTGTTTGTTATAATGAGGTCAAGCAGCACACCATTCCTTGTGGGACTGTCCACCGCCTGTGTCAGGAAGTTGTCATCAACACTTTCCAGGAACATCCTGGACTGTGTGGTTTGCTGTGTTGCTTCTCCAGCAGGTGTCAGGGAAGTTCAAGTCCTGCATAAGAACCAGAGTCTCTGGCTGTAAGGCGGCTTCAAGCTGCCTGTAGAAGTTCTCATCCACTTCCTTATCTCAATCTGTAGGTGACCAGTAGCAAACCCCCACAACAGAGTCACCTTCACTAGTCTGATCTGTTATCCTGGCACACTCGAGAGCCCTCGACATGCTCATCATGCACTTCAAGACCCAGCTCCATACACTCCAGGTGTTGTCTCATGCAGAGGGTAACTCCACCCCAGTGTCCTCCTGGTCTGTTTTCCCTGAACAGTGGGGGTCTTTCACAACAATGTTCCATTCATGAGAGCTATCTCATCATGTTTCTGTAATTGCAAAGAGGTCAAAGCCCTGTGATAACACACAGATTTTTAGCTCCTCCTGTTTGTTCCCCATAGTGCATGCATTGGTACACAGGCACTTTATAGAAGTATTTGTGCCAATATCCCAGGAAGTGTGCAAAGGGATGCACCATAGTCCTGTCTTGTAATTATATTTTTGGCTGCTTGCATGTGCTGGATGTATCTCTTCTTAAACCATTTGGGTTGCCACTAAGCTTTCACCTTCCCCCACCTTTCCTAGCGTAAAGCTGACTTTACCAGGTTTTCCATTTTACTGACAAAAAACATGTGTGCTCAATTTAGTGAGGTGGATCCCACCTCTTCCAAACAGTTTTCAATCTCAGAAACCAGGGTCCCATAGTTAAAAAAATCAAACACTATTGGCAGTACCAAAGACATACCCAGTGGTTTACTTGATAAGTCCATTTAATTATTCTCTTGTCATTTACTCTAACTGGCAATATTAAGGAGAAAACTACCTGTGCACTCAGACTGAGCTCCCCAGAGACCAGAAAACTGTTTCATTGCTTTCAAGTTACCTTTGGTATCATTAGTGCTCACAAGAAAGACCAGCAGGGAGTAACAGCCAGGTGTGTTGACAAGCCTTGGCAGTCTTTCCAGGACGTCTCTGATTCAAGCCCCTGCTGGCAAAAACTTCTTTGGACAGCTGGTGAGGTCAGCAGATAGATGTCTCTGCCTGCTGTGGCAGGGAGTCACCCATCTCAATCTCTGATGACTCAATTGCCTTACTTGAGGCCTCCACCACCTCATCATGGTTTGGAGGGCACTAAACTTGGCTTGCTAATGCCAAGTCCTCCTCCTTGCATGGAGAGTGAGCAGTTTCTAGTCTTCCTCTTTTATTCACTCCTTGTGAGATCAGATGCAGAGGCTACCTACAACTCAGAGGTAGATGGGGGTTAGGACTCCTGTGTCCATAATATCTCTTTGAATATCCAATTTATTTCTTTCCCATACTCAGGAATGCTGCTCAACCTACTTCCCTGTGTAACACTTGACCTGGTGACATAGGTCCTTGGCAGGGACACACTTTCTGCAGAAGAGATAACTGTCAGCCCTGTACAGGCACCAGGCACTCCTTACAGCCAGAGTCCTGCAGAGCTACACCTACAGTCAGGTCTGTTTGGCTGAACAGACATTGCTGCTGCAGCAATTTCAACACTGGTGGCTAATGAACTCCATGGTGCACAACAATCATAACTTTGCAAGTTCATACTAAGGCTGGAGAGAAGAAGCCTGCTCTTTTGCCTCCCTCAGCATTGACTGCTGCTCCTGTCTGCTCCTCCCTGGCTCTGCTACTCTGTTGGCCTTCCTAAGGAGGAGAGCCTTTCCTGCACCCTCCCTGTGCATCCGTCCTTGCAAACTGCTGCACAAATTGCAACACTCATTCTAGTGCTCATCCCCACAGAGTTTACCATAGGCACTGCTGCTGTCACCAGCTGACTGAAGCTTTCAGCCTCACCAAACTGGGCATTTCAGTTTCAGCTCATTGAAATCTGCCACTGCAACATCCATTGCTAGGTCAGTCCTGCTTGCAAGGGCTGCCTGTTCCTGGTGATTTCCTGGCAAATTCCTGCTCAGTCTCTCAGCTCTTGCTTGGGCTTCCGTGGCTCTGGAAACCCCTTGCAGTGCTCTTGCTACTTCTCACCTCTCAAAAGTTATCATAGCCACCCATTTATGTCATATACAAAAATTATTCAATAAGCAAAGTACCTTGAGTCATAGCAAAGTTGTTGCAACCCACGTGCTTTACCTTGTAAAGAATATACAGGGTGCAACAGCAAATGAATTATTTTTAAACTTGTGCTTTAATTGGCTCTTCCATTATGTTTCTGACTATTTTTGCTATAGTATATTGTACATTCCTAAAGTACGTGGGATGCAATTTGATGTGATTGGGAGCTGGGGGTGGAAGGCAGGTGACATAATATCAGAGTGGAGACAATCAAGAGTACCAAGATCTCAGGAGCCCAAAGAGAAAGTTATTGAACCTGAAAAGCCATTGAGTTCCCTGTCTGGTAAAATGCCCATTCCTTTCAATCAATCATTCATTCATTCATTCATTCATTCATTCATTCATTCATTCAATCAATCACACAATACATTTAAATGTAAGAATAATTAAAACTTAACTTTAAAAAATGCTCCCTATTCAACATAAGATCTGAAATAAAAATAAACTATTTCACTCATTTCTCCATTGCCACCTAATACACCCCATTTTTAATGAGCATATGAAATTTGTATCCCACACATTGCTGTTAAGTTCATTTTGCTGGAGCCTGCTTCTATAGTTGCAGAGGCCCAAGAGAAACACCACACCACAGAATATGGCTGTAAGGAGATAAGATTTTCTAAAACTATTTGTGATACTCTATTGGATAAATTTTTGTTGCTTGTATACCTAATATTTAGCACTTTATAGCAGTGGTAAATACACATACACACTTCAAAACAGGATACTTTTCTATTCACTGTCCCAGCCTAGAATATTTATCACTTTCTTTTTGAGTCTGCTTATATGGCTGTTGATAGCATTTCACAACTTATGATCTTTTAGGTAAGGGACAAACTAAAAGGATGACTGATACCCTATTAGGCCCTGTCTAGGCACAAGGATGACATGTTTTTTCTTCATTAATATCATGTTATGGCTAGTTATAAAGAAATATATGGTTAAAACTGTCCTTTAACCACAACAAATTCTTGCTTTTTATGATCCAGTATAAGAGCAATTTCGTAGTCACTGTCAAAATTCCTGAAATCCTGAAATTCCCCACCACTCTAGCTGGTGATCTGTGAGCCATTATCCTCTAAGCACTACTACCAGTCCATGGTCCACTTTTATTAGGCAATGATTTCTTGCCTTAACCAGACTGCATAATAAACTGGAAAAGATTATCAGTTCAATTAAAAACCAAAACTTAAAGATAGGTGAAAACTGCATGATATATATCACATAAAGGCACTGGAAATGCTAATGTGCTCTATGACTTTATAGAGGATTTAATACTAAATCTGCCTAAATGAAATATTGAGGTTTTTCATATAAGAACTACAGGAACCCAAGGGAGGAGAGAAAAGCACCAATAATGTCATTATTTTCTGACATTCAAGACAAGTTGGAGAAACTATAAAGAATGGGTTTTTTTTCTTTCAGGCCAAAGACCTGTGATCAAGGCAACAGAATATTTTGTTTCTCTTAAAAAGGGCTTTTGTGCAGAGATACAGAAGTCATGTAATTTAAAACAATAAAGCTGCGTTTTAGACGTAGGGAATATAAATGAAGCTAAACCCTTGTTGGAAAAAGAAAAATCTCAGAAGGAATTCTCTTGGTGATGTCTTATAGCACTGAAGATGATGATGAATAAGTGCTGGTGTTTCCACAGAGATGACACTGTCATTCTAGTTGCTTAGTTTTTGTTGCTATTTCCCTGCTGGATCCATTAAAGTGGTATACTGTGAAGAAAATGAAATAAAAATTAAATACCATCCTAATGAGACCAGGTGCTCTTTATGTAGTACTAGCAATATGCCTAGTTTTTGTTCCTTTTGTTCCTCAGTTCTTGCGGTTCTTGTGTGTAAGTTCTTTTTTTTTTTTTAACAAATGCTGAAAAAAATGTTTTTAAATTGTGATTAAAGATGCAATGCTAAATGTTTCAGATCTTCTTGGCTTTTCTGGTTTCCTATGGAGCTGTTTGTTTTCCTCTTCCCCTAAATTTATGAAGGAACTGTATTTAGAAAGAGTAATTTAGTTGGAGGGATTAAATGTGAGGAATTAGTTTACCTACATCCCATGTTTGGTTATGTGTCTAAATATTTGTTATGATGAACAGTTCTTGATTAAATGATTTGTAATATCCAGGCTGTATAATTTCTTGCTATTAGTGACAACCTTGAGGAGTATCAGTATGACTAACCATTGTTCATTCATTTAAGCTGCATTATACATTTTTAAAGTAAAATAGAAAAGTCTACATTAATACAAAGTATTTCTATAGGGTGTATAAATTGTTTCCCTCTGCACTACACTGCCAGCATTTCCATCCCCATGTATGAATAATGACAGGCAGTGATGAAAGATGACAAACAAAATAAAATCATGACAATCATCAGGCTGCTGCTTTCACTGGTTGTGGAGGCCACTGGACTCTTACGGCTGGGACTGAGTCTTGAGATGATGTGATGGGGAAATACTTGATGGCTGTAAGTGACTTTAAGTATCATGATTCCAGTACAGCATCTGTAAGGTTTCAGAACATTTTATACCATCTTTGATGAGAATCCAACTTATGTAAGTCGCACGGAAAGTGTAGCTGGAATTCTCCCTCAGAAGTTGGATACACACAACCAATCCCACCATCAGTGCCAGCAGACCCAAGGCTTGCACAACAGGGGAATCGTATTGATAGCTCTGAGATCCTCAGCCACCAAAACCAGGCCTTTGATTTAATGATGATGGATAAAAATCTTAACTCAATCTATCTTGTTCTTATTCCTGGGTCACAGGAATAAAGCAGGCTCTTTAGATCAGGTGCTAAAAACAAATGGCAGAGCAAGCAGGGTGCTGCCAAGGTGCTGCTGTTCTTATGGCACCCCATAAACCACAGGGTACCCTTTGGGAATCTCTGGCACTCAGGCTGCATTTACCTCTGGAGATTTTGCACTTGCACCTGAGAAGCCACAGCTTGAACCAGGGGCATTGGAAGATACCAAATTCTAAATATAAAACTATAATAAATTATAGACCAAATCCAAGTATACATATCAGCAAGATTCTCACAAATGGAAACTGACATAATTTAATATCCACAGATTTATGAAATAAAGGGAAACAATGGCATATCTGAATCAAATTGTAATATTGATTTTTGTTTTAAAACAAACACAGATCTATTTTCTTAGTATTACATCAGCTATAGATTCTACACTTGCATTTAAAGCTAATAGAATACCTCTTACAGAAAAAAAAAATTCAAAATAAAGATACTGTGTGGCCTTCAAAATGACAATACTTTTTTCTAATTATCTTTGTTGGCTTTTTTTTTCCTAAGCCTAAAGATTTTGGATTAAAAAGATGACTTAGCAGTCCCTCAAGGCATGGTGGTTATAGATAATTTTTTTACTGTTTTAGCTAAGGTAACAGTTCTGAAATTATAGGGAAGCTGATTAATAGGAGCCTTGGAAAGCAAGCAATCTGTTCATGTGCATGGACTTAAACTGAGAAGTCCATTTAGGACCTAATAATAGCCCAGCTTCCCACTTGGAACTGGACATTGAAAAGTCTAATGCAGAAAAAACAGGAGCTCATCAAATGAGGCAAAATAGATCTGTTGAACCGTACTTGTCAGTGAGAAATCAGGTGCAACAAACTTTAGGTCAGTAGGTAATGACAGCATTTGTAAAACTGTAGAACTCATAAGGCTGGTGTCTCTGATGAAGGACTAGTGTCCCTCTAGTGTCAGGTGAAAACTTTTCAAGACTAGAAAGAAATACAGTGTATCTGTTGACACAAACATTGATTTGTGTCAACCTGTCTGATGGCAGCTAAGGAGAATGAAATCTGGTGGCAGAAGCAGTCTAATTAAATTCATAAAGGAGTCCTGTGTGAGTGAACACTATATGTGAAGTAGTAGAGCCAGCACAAACTGTACAGACTTGTCACCTATTGTTTTAAACCTTACTGATTTCTGAGAACAGTATTTATGCCCTACTCCTCAGTGTGGTGGTCATCTTTCCGGGAAATACTAACTAGTTTGAAAGTAAGAACAAAACATTCAAACTTTGGATTAAGAGTTGAAGTTCCAAGCACTGGAGAGTTTCTGTCTTAGGATTAAAACTCAAATATTTTGCTTCATTTGGAAAAAAAAAAAGGAACTGCTAGACATAATACTTGGACAGCTTCTTATGACACCTAATAAAAAAAGGGGTGTGCTTGATTTCTTCTGATGTGTCATAATTTAACCCAAATCTGCAAGCCCCACCCAGTCATTCACTCACTCCCCCACAGTGGGTTTGAGGAGAGAACTCAAAGGCTGAAAGTGTGAATACTCATGGATTGGGATAAACACAGGTAAAGATGAAGCAAACGCCACACACGCAAGCAAAGCAAAACTATTCACTGGTTCCCATAGGCAGGCAGGTGCTCACCATATGCAGGTGAGCAGGGCCCATCATATGCAATGGTAACTTGTGAAGTGAAGCCCCATAGCTGTGAATGCCCCCCTTTCCTCCTTCTTCCCCCAGCTCTGTAGGCTGAGCCTGATGCCCTGAGGTCATTTGTGCTCAGCTGTCGTGGCTGCGTTCCCTTGAGACCCACAGTGCACCTCCAGCCTCCTCCCTGGAGGGGAGAGGGGAGGAACAGAAAAGGCCTTGGCTTTGAGTAAGCATTTCCCAGTGAGAACAAAACCATCCCTGTGTTATCTACACTGTTTCCAGCATAAATCCAAAACATAGCCCATACTACCGACTGTGAAGAAAATTAGCTTAATACCAGACAAAACCACCAGGAGGAGATTGCCAAACTCACTTCCCACTTCTACAGGAACCAGTTTCACTGCCTTGATTCTGGCAATCTGTTTTGGAAACTATCAGCTGGTCTGGCTTGACTGAAACTCACAGAAGTTGCATAGATAGCATTTCAAGACCACTAATTTGATATGGAAAGTTGACATTTTGCAAATCACTTTCCCATATATCTGTTAATTCACTTGAGTATAGGCTCTCCTCATATATATTTTCATGCATTTTACATTTTCATACATCTAAAATGTGTGTTTCAAAGAGAGAGAGAGATAGAGAGAGCAGTTTTTATATACTTCCTTCAGTCTTACTTAGATAAAACTGAAGAAAGCATTATTGAGGGAAAAAAAGTTCAGGTTCTGGAGCCATACCTTCTTGTGTAGGTTATATCATTCATTACTTTAATGTAGTGATACAGAGATAGGGTTCTTTCTCATCATCATAATTTTTTCCATCTCTTACATTCCATATCTTCCATAACTATCATGCTGGTGCATGGATTCTAAGGTATGATCACTCTGTAGTTAAACTAAAGCTTTAATTCCAGTGAAGGTTTGTGTTGCACATAGGTACGACTGGTATTCATCGCAATCCATTCAGCAAACAAAGAGCACAAAGCATAAGAAGCAAGGCTGCCTCAAGGTCTACCTAATGAGGCAACTGTTATTTCTTTTCTCCCTGAGACTGTTGTTGCAGTTCATTGTTGTCTCTTCCCTTTCACACATGGAAACTGAACCTGAGTTGACTTTGTTGAGGTAAAATGCAGAACCCACACAAGTGCAAGTCACCATTGCTTTTGCAATATTTGGGAAGGCTTCTGGGAATTAGATCAGGAAAGCAAAGGCCAAAGGTGTTGGTTCTTATCACACTGCAGGTGTAGAGAAGGTTAAAATCTAATCTGATGAAGAGGAAAGATGAGGCAAGGTGAAAACAACCTTCTAGAGTGTGAGAGAGAAGCTGGAAAACACTTTTGAAGAGGGCAAGAACATGAAAATTAAATCCTGCTTTGGATAAAATCCCTTTTTTGCAAGGGAAATGGATGATCAATTAACATTGTGTATTTGTGTTTGGCTTCTGTTGATTGATTTGTAAGTCCTGTTTGCAATGTGATTCTCTTCCTTTTGGTGGAGAAATCAAAGCCTCTTTCATAACTCTGGGAGAGAGCATAGTGTTTCTCTTAAAGGAGACTCACTGCTGGAAGCTGTCTAAAGAACCTGTCATAATACTCTGTAACAAAGACACAGCTGAATCACTAAACATAATAAAGAGCAAGAGCAAACTTATCATTCCTGGAAACTAATTATCTCTTTTCTACTAATTCTATTTCTCATTAACTCTAGTATATGATAGATAAACAGCCTTTACTTTTCCTTTAGGACAAGAAAGGCTACTGTAAGTAGCTTTTCATTTCGAAACTATGACAGACAGAAAACATCCTACTGGGTATTGATTTTATTGGATGGCAGGACTAAAACCTACTTTCAGATGGAAGTAAGGAATGTGAGCTTGGAGTCACATGCAGGGGCTGTTTGACAGAATGACGCGATGGATACGTCCTTTCGTTGCTATGGCGATGGCTCATCTGCTTATATGTCCAAGAAATAGGGCTTTTCATTTTTTCCTCTAAGAAGAAAAACTGCTCACTCATAACAACAAAGTGATTTGTTTTTGCACTAAAGCATAGCTAATGAAAATATCACTGCCCAGTTTTAATTTGGACATGAAATTAATATCCTAGAGCAAATAATATGAACAAATAACTTTCCCATCCTCTACCTACTTACTCCCATAGAATTTTTCAGCACAACAACTGTTTACCTCTTTTGAACCTCCAATATATCTGCAACAAATTGGATTTCTGAAATAACTGACACAAGCTCCCAGAATACTGTGGTAACTTTAATAAATTTATTTCAAAGTGGCATTTAATTTTATTTTTTTTTACTCAAGCCATCCAGATGTTAGAGCTGAACAGATTTCACCAGCATTTGCTATCAATAGTTTCCTGAATATTTAAGTGAATTCTGTTCAGCTGTGGCCATATTCTATTTCTATTTATTTCCTCAAGTGCCCTCTGACCGGAGTCTATTAGTGAGAATGTTTACAAGAAGCTCATACAGAAATACACAGCTAAAGCTCCTGAAAATAACTTTTTTTTTTTAATGTACACAAGGAATATTTTTGTTAGGATTGCCTGCATGCAGAGTCCAGGATGAGCAACACCAAGATGTGACTGATCAGATCAATTTCATGTGTCAACCAAAAGTTGCTATTTGATAACACTTGATATCTTAACTATTTTATTTGAGATGCAGCACTATTTTTCCTTAAGCTGTAGAAAACTCAGTAGAATATTAAACAATATAAGAAAAAACAAGCCAAAGGAAATCATGTTCTGTCTGCAACAGTTCCAAATGAAAAATTAAATTCTCAGTTAAGATTAATTGCAGATACATCAGTCATGCCTTAATTAAATGTAGCTGTCGTTTCATTGTAGTAATCCTCATGCTGTGTCAGAAACCCAAATAAAATAAATATCAAGAGCAACCTGATATGGAAAGCATTACAGAAATTACAGACGAATCTGTGAGGCATTGAAGTCATCCTCTCATTCAACTCATTCAAAATCAGAATGCATGACCATGTTATTTCATCAAATGCAGTAGGGGCTCTATGGCCTCCAGAAAGTATTTTTGTAGGTTACAATAACAGTAATTGCAGTGTGATACTTATTTCCATGTGATACTTATTTCCAGATGTCCCCTTGATAAGTTTGCCAGATAGAAAGACCGAAAAATCTAAAAATACATTTTAGTTGGCATGCAGCACAGATCTGCAGGTACCTGTTGAAGAATAAGCTTGTTTGCTTTGAATTAATTGTGATATTTGTTTTGAATGGTTTTCCTCCCAGGTATATTGCATTACAGAGTATATTAAAAATTCCTTTTTTAGAGCAGTGCACAGCTATACATTTTGAACAGCAATAGTCTTTCCTGATATAACAGGAATTGCTTTTTTAAAAGGAAAATAGAATGCATGAATTTTCACAAATGCCTGCAAGCACAAACTTCCAAATTATCATGTAAAGTCCAGAGATGTATCCTTATGTGTCTTCTATAGATGGTCCATTTTATTATAATGATGGTTTTGCGGTTGCAAAAAATACAACAGCTTTTTGCTAGTAGTAATGGTGATAATCTACACAAGGAAGCAAGGGCTAAAACTCATGGAAGCAATCACTGGTGCTCTACCAGAGCCATTCCCACCACAAAATATTTGTACAAATTCTGTGACATGGTAGGCTCTCCAAGGTGTTAGATAGGATCTCAGTCTCTCTTCCCACTTTATAAAATATGTTTATGCTATTTAAAAATTTGTGTTTATAAATTTGGTGTTGTTTTCATGTGAATTTTTTTCATCACAGATTTTTAAATGTTGGTATAGGATTGATAATACAAGCAGGCTAATAATAAAAGTATGCTGAGTGCATGCTTCTTTTTTTTTTTTTCAGAAATAAAACAAGTTAGCCACAGGTAAACTAACCATCTGCCTTATGTTTGAGCAACTATTTCCCACACTGCAGCTCCTATAAACTCACCCATGTTTACTCCACACTAGCAAATAGCTAAATTGAAGTGAACAAATTTTAAGGCTTAAAGGTCCCTCGCCGTCCAAACTGTCCATCTCACACAGGTCCAGGACCTTACCAATACTTTTCTCCAGTCCATATCCAGTCATCCTTGCGTGCCATCACTGTCTGGCTAAATTTCAGCAGTTAGTCTGAAATTTAGCCAAGCTTCTGCTCAGGTGAGAAGCTCTGCTAAGCACACAAATAGTGACACCCTCACCTTGGTGCTGACGTCAGCACACACACCAGGGACACTCTCAGTGTCATCGCTTCCCAGGGCTGAGAGATCTGTGCCTGGCTCCCAGCAGTGACATTTCTGTTTCTAATCTAGCCTCAGATCCTGCTTTAGCCAAGGTGACGTCGGTCACAGCTGGCTCATCAGAGTGCCTCTGGGCTGCAGCAGCAGGTGCTCCGCTCGGCCTGCCATGTTTTGCCTGAAAGAATATGCTGAACTTTAATTGAAAATTACCTTCCTGTAACAGATAGAACTTGCCCATTTTTCTGTGATCCTCATTCTCTTAAGCACACACACACACACACTGCACTCCACAGAAAATATCTATAATTAACATTAGGCCTGGCCTGTGACTTTGATCAGTCTGAAACCCACCTCTCCTTGCACCACGTTCCTCACTTGCTGCTTCTCTTCAGCAAGCCTTCATGGATGTGCACTGTACTCTGCCTTTTGGGTAATATGCACCTGCTACAGCACTCTGCAAAAGAACCTTGGCCAGTGATTTTAACCTCCACATAGTCTCCCACTGCATGCAGGTGGTGGATGTACCAGGCACCACACATGAGCCTTTTGCAGCCGCCTTGAAAAAGGCCAAGGCCTGGTGCAGTCATGGCATTGCTAGCTGAAGCCCAGGTGTTTGGCTGGACAGGGGAACCAGGCCCCTGGGACAGGGGTGGGGAGGTGCTGTTTAAGGATATCTGCCTGGAAGCTGCCAAGGAAGGGCTGCCAAGGAAGGGCTGGCCCCAAGTCCTCTGAGGGAAGACATTTTGCTGTTCCTCTAATTGCCGCAGTGGCGGGAGAGCCTGGCAGGTGGAACATCTCACCTGATGGTGGCCATGTGCTTCTGCCTCGGGGGGTGGAGGGAATTGAATCCACACAGCCAAGGCACCAACTGCTCTCTGTAGAGGTGGTGACACAAAGTGATGGGAAAACTTAGATAATGGCAAAAATTTATATTCTGCTGGGGTCAAAAGTGCCATTAATTACCTACCCTGTGACTGAATTTGGCCTCTTCTGCTACCTTAGCATTGCTTTGATATTAAAGCAAGGGACATTTCAAAATAACACAATTGCAGAGCATTCCTTCCTACTGTGTTTTATTACATTGTTTCCTGCAGTTTCTATGTGTGTTTCACCTTATGACTGAAAATAAGTTAGCTATAAATAAGTTTCTGTGAGATCTTATTCACGTTTTGTTCCTTGAGAGGGGCAAGCTCATCAAACCTTACTATTGTCATAAGTATCACAAATCTGGAAGAAAATATATGCAGTTACAGGCAGCCTGGTGGTGGCAACATTTTCTGTGGCCTCTGAAAAGAGCTCCAGCAATTTAGCTGGCTGGGATCTTTCCAGCGCTCCTTTGAAATTAGCTCCCTGGAATTAAAAACTATTATACAACATAATTGCTATCCATTAGATAAAAGTGCATTCTGAAATCAAAATAACTCATCCCTGGACTGAAACAGAAAGAATTGCATTATTCATTCTGAGGAGGAAATTTCATTTTTAAAGTAACTTGTAGAAAACATAAACTGAACTATCTAAACTTTTTAAAGAATTTTATTTTTGTTCCATATATCTTTAAAAAAAAAAAAGTAATTCCTATGTTTATTATTTGAATTTAGCTAGTTTTCTTAGGAAATTAAGACCAGAAAATTTTGAACCTTGTATTTAAATTTATCACAAAACATTTTTACTGTAACTCAAATAATCTCATATGATAACATTTCTTGTGTTACATTAAAAAAAATAGAATTAAATAACAATCAAAATTTCATACACATTGTCCTCTGTGTTCTAGTCTGTACATCATACTGTGCTGGAAATATGGGCTACAAGTTTTATAATTGCACACTGGCCTAATACATTAAACTAACAAAAACCACTTGAATTAAAATAAGGAACAGAATGCAACTTACATGACAGGTTTATAAGAATTAAGTTTCAAATATAAATTAACAGACATTTTCTCAAATCCAGTATGTAAAATTTCTCCCTGAGACAAGTCTCTACCCTTTTTTAGATTATGAATACTCAACTTAAGCAGGCACTATGAAATCCAAGAAACTTTTAAAAAATCATGTGTTTTCATGTAATCACAGTGGTGTTCCAGTAAGCCAAAATTTTTCACCTCTCAAGAACCTGACAAACCTATACCTCAGTTTTCACATAAACCAGCTTAGAGTCCTGCATGTTATTCTAAGGACTCAGAAAATAAATTAAAAAATCATAGCTGATCTTGTGACCAAATCATAGGTGATCTTGTGACCTGTTACAGTGTGACAGGAAGGCAGATGGTTAAGTATGTGCAAGAAAAACCAAAATTTCAAAAATTATAATTTTATGCTAATCATGCTAAAGTTTTAAATTTTCATTTATTTTGTAAAGTTTTGAATGAGTGTTGGATAGCTTATATGATATCTTTTATGACATCTTAACATTTTATGACCTATTAACATCTTTTGGATACCTACAGTTAAATGGATATTTTCAGATTGATGCTTTAGTGAAAAAAAGTGGACAATGATATGCACCTTTGTTTAAGTATGCTGCAGAATTCACTGGTTTGTTAACAAAAAGAAAAAACAAACAATAAAAAAGTTTTTAGTTTAATACCAATAGGTCTAGGATACATTCTATTTGTGTGGTTGTCTTAGAAAAGTTAGACTTCCAAATTCCTTGTACCTTGGATGCCTCCAGCCTCGATTAGGTAGATTTACAGTGCAAGAATCTGAGTTTAATGTTTACTGCATTGTGTGAGTAGATACACATTTGTCAGGTAAAAGGATGACTGCCCATGAGTCACATAATAATTTCATGTGCAATTCCATACTGGAGAGGCTGCAGTTGTGGGCCATTTGCCAGAACGACTGACTCAGCACCATGGCTTACTTCCCTGTTATTTCTGGAAAGGTCCTACAAAAGAGCTTGGAGGCTTCTCATCTGCAAGAGGCACAGGATACAATTATCCATTGGAATTTGATTGGGTAAAAGTAGTGTGGAATGCTTCCCATAAAGGAAAACAAAAGGGCTAAGAAAATTATTTGAGAATTTGCTTAAGGCTAGGAAAAAATTATGCTGCCTCATGAATACAGGCAGCTGCACCTTAGTTCTCAAGAATTAACCTAAAATTGTATATCTTAAGCAGGTTACACTGCCCCCATAACAGAATTAATTTTTGCCAAAACCAAACTGAGCAAAATGGTGTTTTTTTTTTTATTCATTAAAGCATCCTGACTTTGGTTTATTTTGCTTTGAATTCTTGCTTCAGTTCCTCTATTTATAAAGTTATTTCTTTTAAATGTGGGGGTTTTTTTAGGATTTCAAATGTTTAACCAGTGATTTTTATACATATTTGAAATGGCTGTGTATTATTAGGTTAATTCGGTTTTAATCTTCAAAACAATTATTTGGAGACAATTTAATGGCAATCAAAATACTGAAACTTTTTGAAACAATTCCCAATCCTGAAATGGTTATGTAAGTACAGACGGAATTGTCAAGAGTTGTATGCTGCTGTAAAATCCTGAATGATGTTCTTAAACCAAATCCACAAGATTAGCTTATTCTACTGGCACATGCATCTTCTCTGCTGGTTGCCGCTATAGACTTGCCGTGTGGAGTCCTGAGGTACCCTCATGCTTCTGCAGTCAGACCTCTGGGTTTGACTTGCAATAAATCCTTCCTGAGAGGGAATTTAGCAAGCTGTCCCTAGCTGCTGCTCTAGATTTGTACAAAAGGTTGTACAGATATGCACAAAAGGAGTGCATGTATTCATCACTATTTGCTCATCCAGATATGCACATGTTGGAAGTGATGTATAAGGCAGCTGAACTGAAGCCTTTCCCCAGGTCTTCCAGCTGGCATGCACTTATGATGCCCTGAAAGCCTCATAGGATCTATAGGATCAACAATCAAAATGAGTGAATTTTGTTGTACAATTGTCTCATTTTTAAGCATTAAAAACATTTAGAGCGGGGAAAAAAAAGGATTAGAAAATCATCCAAGGGCAAAAAAAGCCCTGAATACTTGGAAGAATTAGCTTCTGTGTTTCTTTTTTATGAAAATATGTTTTTGGAATATGTGACCTGATTCTTAGGTCACCATTTCAGCAGTAATATGAATTATTTCTTTAAAGTATATTTTAATATACAAATTTTCCTCAGTACTGCATAGCAATAAAAATCTCAGTAAAGATATTACACATGCAGTTCTTTTACTGTGCTTTCTTCACACTGCCTGATCCTTCCTAGGATTACTTGCAAATAATAGAGGAAAAGACTGACAGAGTGGAGGTGTTAAATAATAGTTGGGTGATTTATCCTCCCAATTTTTCACAAGCTATTTTTGCATTCAAGTGATAGAGGAATACCAAAGCATATCAAAGCTCCTTGTGCTGTTGAGCATGGGAGAAGTACATGGAGACAGCTTTTGCTGGTTTTCAAATATGTATCTTACTATTCACCTTCTAATTTCCTCTTTATTATGATATTTGGTGATTTTCATTTAGAGTTACAGGAGGATATCTCTCTCTTATTTGGAAAAATTCCTTATTTTAAAGAAGAATCAAATATATAAATATAATTACATTTGTAAGACATGAAAATGTAAGGCAAAATAAAGTACTTTATTATTATTATTTGAAATCACATTTTTATCTAATTCTATTCTCAGGTTTTTGTGTGCTTGATTCATGGTTTGTGAAGGATTAAGGCTGGAAATGACAACTTTCAAAGTGATCCAGGGAAACAATTTCAGTCCTTTTCTTTTAATTCTAAACAAGTCTCACTCTTATTCCAGAAAGAAAATCAAATTCATGGTGTGGACTTGAGTGGGGAGAATTTATCCTATATTATTTGCAAGTAAAGCATACATGTGTTTGATGGTTGTTTAAAGGAACGGTTTGTGCTGCCTCTGTCCTTTATTACAGAAGTATAACCACACTGGGAGTATAATTCCTGTTGCCATGGAGTAGCAATGCATATCAATGTTAGACAAATTTTAGGATATGAAACGAAAAATATACTGGGCTAGCTCTAAAACATAGAAGGGGCACTTAACCAGAAAGATCATAATAACTCTGCCTTGAATTTGCACAAAACCTACCTTTCTTTCATTGTCCTTTTAAAAAAGACAAAGAGTGGTGTCCTGATGATACATTTCATCTAAATGAGATCACAATGTTCTCTAATTTTCCATAATAAAATTGACCTAGTATTGACTATCACAAGTGCATAAAATTCACTGGTAACACTTGAAAAGTTCAGATGTCCAGTTCAAACACCAACCAATTCACACTGTCTTTACCTGCAAGATATGCCGACATAAATGTGAGAGGAAAATTTTTAAGGAATTTGTTGTTTTAATATAAATTACTTACATGCTATTTCATTTTATCACCAGAGTTAAAATTTTTGCTTTTTTAGAAGCAGCAAACTCAGAAAATTATAGATTTCAATGTCTGAAAGTTAAAAAAAATACTGCCAATTCAATTCACTTTCTGTTGCTGCAAGCTTTGAATATCAGAAAAAACTTCACAGAACCTTCCGTCACAACTCGGTTGAAATCCATTAATACCTTGATCCCTGGTATTAGCAACTGTGCTCTCTGTTGCCTAGGGAGGAACAATTAAGGACTAGTGGGCAGTAAAATGAAGCAGTAATGGCTTTTACTACTGTGGTCCATTCCCACCAGATCTTAATAAACACCAGCAAAACCTTTCAGAGATGTTTCCCTCTTGCAGGACTTGTGAGTGATACTGCTGCCAGCCTCAAGGCCAGCACAGCTGAGCATCACATCAGGAGGTGTGCCCTGGAGTGGGAACTTCGCTCTGCCTGCAGAGGGGTGGTCTAGAGCTGGCAGAGGCCAACATACAGAAAATCAGGCTAAGAGAAAAGACCCCGCTGCAGAGTGATTTAGAACAGAGTAGCCATTCATTCCCCCACACACAGACATGTGTAGAGTGAGCTCCCAAATTTTCTGTTGGCATCTCCACCACTTAGAAAACATGATGGTTAAATGAATTAAATGAAAAGTAGGATAACAAGGGAAATGCAAATCCAATGGTTCAGTATAGCTCACTTTGTTGACATTTGGTGTTGGCAAAACAAATGTAATACATATGATTTTCAAAAGCCTTAGTCATTCCCTACAACTGTTACATTCCTTACTGAAGGCAAACTTAATTTTCATACCTGACTACTGAAATGTCTTGGTTTTAGTTTTTCCCAAAATAGAAGAACTGAAACCAAGCAAGTCATGGAGAGATGATAAACAGCTCTTCTCAGCATTGTGGGACACTGTCCAAAGGTTGTGGTGCTGAAGAATGAAACTAAAAAAAAAGTAACTGATGAGGCTGAAACTGAACCCCCTTTTAAAGAATGCTTTCATGTGGCTACAGTCACTACTTCTAATATCCTTATTTGTGTATTTTTGCAAGGAATGGAATGTTTTTCAATGCATGATGCCACACTGGCATCATCCTGCCCTTAACGATGATTAGATGGTGAGTTGGCACTACCTAATATTCATCTTTCGATGTGACCCTGCACTGCAGTTATTCAGGAGAACATTCAATAGTCTCTTGGCTTGTCTTCCTGAATAGACATACTTATCTACAAAAAACAGCGAGTTTGTTTTATTTTTTTTTTGGGGGGGGGGGGTTTGTTGGTTGTTTTTTGTTTTTATTTTTTAATAAGGGTATTGGTTTTTAACTGCCAGCAATATCCTAAGAAGAGCAAGAAAAAATATTTTTTGAAAGCTACACTGAGGGTTTCAATTTTTTTATTTCAAATTTCAATAGAATATTACATAAGATTGATTGTGTCTTTTGATTACTGCTTTCCTGGGCATCAGCATTCTAGGAGTATGTCTATCAAATGCAAGTTCTGCCTAGAAAGAATAATCCAGAAACAATTTTAGAAGGAAGTAGGGGAGTCTTGTTTGGGATCAGTCTGACTGCCTGGCCCAGCTAACTGCAGACATCTGTCTAGCAGACCTTCAAGTCTGTTTGGGATGACAAAACACCTATCCTCTGTGTCCATGTTTCTTGGGCTTTCCATGACAAAAAAATATCCCAATGAAAGGAAGATTTTCCACTATGGGCTCTTGTGTTTTACATGTTGCTTCCCATAGGATGAGGGAGAGACTGTTCCACTACTCCTGTCAGATATGCTGTTAAGAATCAAAAGAGAAGAATGTTATAAACAAATTTACACAAACAAAAACTCCATCCATGCTGGTCCTTTCCTTCAGGCTTGGAGGTTTTTGGTGGCTTTATTGCTTTACAGCTTTGCAGTTTCTTTATCATCTTAACAAATAGGAGCATAAAAATAATGCAAAAGTACTGATAAAGGGTGAGTGTTAAGAAAGGAAGAAGGGCTAAATGTTAGATTCTATGTATAGAACTATACTTCATATGTAGTCACATAAATGACTTGAATTTTGTAATAAATAAATAAATAAATATTTTCTACAATACTTAAAAGGTTTATACTTCAAGTGTTAATTTATTTGTAACTGAACTAGGAAAAACTTCAGCTTTTTAAATAGGCCAATAAAACATTAGTTAGACTGAAAGTAAAATCTTGATTTATTTATTTATAACACAGGCTCCTTTTTTCCCCTAACAGTCTTTTGATGATGATTTCAGGGGTGATTTCTTACTTACTATTCTTTATTGCTGAGCTCCTCTTGAAACAAGGACTATTTTCTTTCTTTAAAATCTTTGGGAACAGACAGTTATTGTCAAATGCTTCAATACTTAGTGTTGCCTATTCTGAATTTGATTTCCATTCCTGACACAGTCCATAGGAGACTTCTAGTGCAACCCTTATTCTAGCAGCTATTTAATTCCTCCCTCAGCACAGAAGCTGAGTTCTTGACATGTGTGGAAAAAGATAAGGGATAAATGGGATTAATGAGCACTTAAAAGAAAAAATAATTACTATAAAGGTTATAAATCAAAGTTTGTATTTAAAGAATAGAACCCCTTGGGGATTCATGCTGTAAAATTGTATGCTTGTATTAAGTCAGAGATTTTTCAGAGTGTCTTTAAAAGGATATTTAATTGACATCAAACTACTGTTAAAACACACAAGTGGTCATAATAGATCACAATAGGACAGGGAGATTGCAGAGTCAAGAGCACTATGGCATATGTTCTCTGGTATGAACAGCTGGAGAAGGCACAGCCAAGCTGATACCATGGTCAGAGCTGAGGAAGAAAAACATGTTACCTGGGATCCAGAAGAGAAGGGATTATTTTTTGAAGGAGACGTATTTCTAATAGTTGTTCTGAAATATTGAATCAGCAGCAAAATTTGTTGGGAGGGATGACTGGTATGAACATAATTATTAATGAAACAGTTAATATTTCTGCTTTCAAGCTAGGTGAAATTTATGGTAAGAGAGATATTGCATGTTAATAAACTATCAGGAAAGGCTAGAATAGAGTGAGCAAATTATTTGCATATTAGCTATTCAGTCTGAAAGAACTTTGGGGATCTAAGTGATATGTAGATGGTTAAATGTGCTTGTAGTACCTGTGTTTATGTATTCGGGACGTAAACATCTTGAAACTTGAATATAATGTAATGTAATGCAATGTGATATGATATGATATGATATGATATGATATGATATGATATGATATGATATAATATGATATAATATGATATAATATAATATAATATAATATAATATAATATAATATAATATAATATAATATAATATAATATAATATATGGGGGACATGTATTTTTACATGAGTTGAGATTTGTAAAGCATGTATATGTAGTCCATACATCTACACAATACTTTTATGTTACTTTAAAAACTATCACAAAGGGCTTTATGAGGTTTTTCCATGTCAATTTTTAAGCATCTGTATGATTAAAAAGTAAACAGAATCTTTCATGTAGGCAGTGCTCTGTGGCAGAACAATTCACACCCTAAGTTGTATGGAAAAATACTTGTTGGTCTGAGACAAACACCTGATAATGTAATTGCATTTCTCTGACTTTTATCAACTAGCTGGATATTTGTATATATTGAAGAAGAGTATGTACATTAGTATAAAAACTTTTAGAATCTGGAAACAAACATGCAAAGTAAAATTCTTGGTGCAATGAAATGAAATCCATATGCACACATGCAATACAAGCAGAAAGAATAATGGCAAGTAGACTTCATGTCTCTAAATCTCTTAAGCTTGGTATAATTTTCTGCTAAATAGTTGCTACTTATACAATTAAGACTGAAACTACATAAAAGATTTCTGACATTTTTTTATTTGTTTATAAAAATGGCAAATCACAGAAAGAGGTCGGTTGGATTAGGTTAATTTTGCAGATCATTAGCAGGAAGATTCGCATTCTCCTACAACCTGGACATCTGACAGTTGGGGAATTTCACAGAAATAAAGTATATATTGCTTTTGCAATAGTGTAAAATAGCTAGTTTTTAGATTTATGAACTCTAATATACCAAAATCCTCAGCTGACATGAAGTTGTATTGTTTTATGTGAGATGAAAAAGACAGTGTGTCTCAAAGGGTATTTGAATATAGCTTTTGGAATAATGTATATACTTTTATGAATAACATGGTTCAATAACATTAGTCAATATTTGGTAGCTGGGATATTTTGAGTGATGAGTATTTCATTCAATTTGGAAAATATTTCTATAACCATTATTAATATATGTACTTTGCTGGATTTACTTTTGTTTCTATTAAAAACTGTAAAGGCTATTCACTTATACTGTGAGTCTTTTCCACCGTGAACACATTGCAATCTCTCAGACACGCATTTGAGGTAGGAATAATATTTTTAATAAGTAAATTCATAAAACCACATAATGGAATTCTTATTACAGGCAAAAATTTGAGAAACAGTACATGGGCTATAAGCCAGGCCACTACTTGAATATTTTTTCTGCTAAGAAAGTTGGCTTTAGCATGTGTGATTTCCCAAGCCTCAGTGACAAAATGACAGACATTTGTATTTCTTAATTATTCATAAACCACTTTAATTATACTTAAAAAGTGCATTTATTAGAAAATAATTAAAGAATAACATTACTACAGTTTATGAACAAAGTGTTCAAATAAAAGGAGTTTTTGAGATTATATTTCAAATTGGATCACCACATATATTTATGTAATTGTGTATTACATTTTAAGGATTTTTTAATGATTATTTTTTCAGTGTCGTGTAAGGGAAATTACAGTTCCCTTCAGTACATCATAATTAATCAGATCTAACATAATAAAATTTAAAAAGTGGTCAAAAAGAAGAAAAAGATGTGACGATTATATAAGGACGCACTAAACACTGATACAGATTGTTCATTATACTCTCTTTATTATGGATGATTCATATACCTGCCTTCTAAAACAAGTTAGAAGAAAGAGAAGTAAAATCATTGCTACATATTGTGTCTATTGAAATAACATATGCTTGTTTCATATCAATGCACTTGCACTAGCTTAGTGGTAGAAGAAAATGTGCAAAGAGAAAATGTGCAAAGCTACTCCAAATGAAACTACATTGTTGCATACAGTTACAGTTTAAATACAATGATTACCCTGTTTGATATTAATATATTCCTTAAGATTTTCTTTGCTGGTAAATATTTAATAATGCCAAGCTTCTTTGTAAACGTGAAGTTTGCAATGTAGATGACCACCAATAAAACTATCTATCTGTAAGGGTTCAAGGTGTGTTGATAAGATCATATTCAGATTGTCAACATAATCAAGATTGTGATATAGGAAAGGAATTCTTGCAGGATTAGGTAGCATTCAATAAGGCTGTAAGTGTGTTGCATACAGGGAGGGGGACAGAGGTGCTTCACTGCTCCTTCACAGAGGTCCTTTGGCTTCACTGGAGCTCAGATCAGAAATGGATGGGAAGTTGGAAAGGGCATTTTCAGATGCCACAGAGTAAGACTCACATTTTAGGACTAAATCTATCCAGGACTGATGACTGCTACAGGATGAGTACACTACCTCAACCACCCAGACTGAACTCTTAACAATGCAGTTGTGCTATGCTAACCTTTCATACAGGAGAAAATTTAATGATTTGAAATATAAAAAAGCATACCATAGCTCATCCACTTTCACAGAAGCAAGCAATCTCAGATGTTTCAAACTGCATCTCCTTAGAATGGACAGAAATCATTATTATTTTCACCATTCATTTTATGTTGACCATAAAGACTCAGATCTTGTGAGGGGCTGACTTACATTGTCATGCTCATTGTCATTGAGCAGCTGGCAAGGCTGCTGATTGTCTTGCATTAATCACTTTGACTTTTTTGAAGCAATAGACTGGAATTAAAAGTAACCATTACTGCAGAGTTAAGCATCATTCATTATTCTTCTACTTTTGCAATCGTTACCTAAAACATACTTCAGAGGGCAGTAGATAATATCCAAAGTTTTCATCCATAGGAATTTAAACAAAATTATCAATTCTCCCCACAAAGAAGAACAAGAGATAAATTTCTTAAAATTATTGCTATATTTAGCAGCTCATAACATCACCAACATGCACATTTCTGTGATTTAGATTTAATACAAATATTTCAAAATACAGATCTGAAAAGTGCTCTCCATTTTTATTACAGGCCTATTCAATAAAATATATACCTTTGGTATAATATGTTCTGTTGTATATAGGAAACCATTTTCATTGTCATCAAAAATATATTTTAGCACTTGCGAATTACAGGGGACCTTAATTCCTCAGATAACCCACATATTGGATACAGTATCTTGAACCAGCTCATAAATATGTAGACATGGTACAGATGTACATTTTCTGTAGGAAATGGAAAGTGAAAGGTCTTTGAGAATTCTAAACTTAGTAATAATTAAACTACTTTAACTGTTTTTATGCTACTCTCATAGATATATAATAAGACATTATTTTCATTGAAAATATGCTTTAATAAGGCAATTTTTGTAAGAACTTAAATAGTATTTTTCTTGCATTAAAAACTCATTTACTTGTAAGGTGGTCATGCCTCCCTTGCTATTCTAAAATCACTACACGCAAAGCAATAAAATTACAGAGCTAAGCATCCTCCAAGGATGAAATCACAGTGAAGAAAGCTGTGATATACTTTATGCTGTAAATCATGTTGTATCATATCATATGATGATACCAGAATAGAAGAGAGCTGGTTATTTACACAGTGGTTCTGACTGGAAAATGTAAACAAAGATGAGTCAAGCACCTCAGCAATGCATTGACTTGCCAGTTCATATCCAAGGTTTTACAATGTTGTTTATTTAGTTCTGTTGATAACTTGACATGAGGCACCTGTTTTTAAGGTAAGAAACTGGTCAGATGATGAAGTGTCAGTGGGGCTTTCAAGCAAATATGAATTGATTCCCTTTAGTTCATTAGTAAACCAAGGGTATACTAATCTATGATCCAAGAAAGAGGAATGCTGTTAGGTTTAAATGCAGCTTAAGGAGCTCTATGACAGAATGACAGTTGTTTTCTGAACGAAAATCTCCAGTTAAGTAAATAATATTTTAAAATAGCAGTGTAAGTAAAATGTTAACATAGATTAACAAAAGTCTGATAGCTATTCAGAAGCTCTTTGTCCCACTGACATTGTTGGAATTGGCTTGGAAAAGCCCAAGTGTACTTGGACATCACTGTAGGTATAAACAGTTGAGCATTAAAAGGTATGACAGTTGGAGTTTCTTTCTGGAACTAAATGCTCTTTCTTTTTAAGGTCAATTTGAAGGTGAATCCTATTGTTGTGAATTACTTTTCTCTGCCAGAGGACTTCATTATAAAGAGAGATTCATTGTTGCAGGAGACAGCCTGTCTTGCTATTTTTCCTCACTTCACACTGTACTTCCCCTTACTGAAGAGGTCCCTGCTGTCTGTGGAAAGTCCTGAGAATCACATGTTCCTCTTTGTACCACTGTTATAAGTAGTATCTTCTCTTTTCTATTATTTAAAGGTGTCTAATTTCTAGGCTATTACACTATGTTCATAACTGTGTAAACACCTAATTATTAATTTGAAAATTTTATCTGTGACAGATTAAAAAATAACTGCTAGCCTCAAGTTATTCTCAGGGGATCAGTTCAGAAAGATGTTAAATACTCATTCTGTATACATGTCTTATTTTCCAGTGTTTCATGGGTTTAAGATTCCACTAACCAGACAAAACTGTCATACTCAACTATCACTCCTATTAAACGCATTAATCTTTTTCTCACAGAGATTTAGAACTTCTGCCTTGTATACAAGTGAGATAAAACAGTTCTTCCTCACTTATGTTTCTAGAAGGTGTTTCCCCAGAAACTCCTCTGGGACTCTTCCTGATTTCATGAGTTACCGTCTCTTCAGAAATAATGGCAATTTAAATTTCTCCTCCCAATCCTCCTACACCTCTTTTTTATGCTGAAATGGCTTGCACTGATGAATCATGGCTCTTTTCCTTCCTTGCTGTTTATCCTCCTGCCCTTGGAGCTTTGAAGATAATCATTCAGGCTTGTTTCTCCTGCTAAAAGCTATTTTAAAATTGAAAAGTCAATTGAGAATGCCATCTCTAGGAAGGCTGGTGAGGTTTAATATCCAAAAAATTATATTCGTGTTAGTAGCAAAGAAATATAGATAGAGGTACTTTTTAAAAAGCCTAATGAATTTTCAGTTACCTTGATTTTTGACTTCACATCTTGTAATATATTTCATAAAGGTCTGATTTCTTTCTTTTTTTTAAGAAGTTTTCAGAGATTTTAGAATCAGGACTGTAACATGGACAGAAAGAGCATGTGGAAAGTGACAGGAATAGTTTTATGATTTGTTTTACTGAACCAGGCAATATGGATACTTCTGATTCAATCTCTTTCTAGGTGCTTATCTCCATCTAAGAAAAAAAAGTAGTCATTCATACCTTTTTATTCCTTCAAGGATATCACTATGTCATTATACAATGGATATACCATTGTATAATAGGATCTATATGTCAAGGCTCTGTAACAAGCTTCCAAACATCATGCAAGGGATTTGATCAAAGTGCTTTCTGTGTAGAAGGTATATTTCACTATGACATTTAACAGGAGGTCTAATAAAATGGACACTTTTTTTTTGGATGCTGTTGAGTGATAATAGTAAGATTCCCATTTTCAGACAGAGTCCACCTTCACTTGATTGTTGTTTGTAATCAGTGGAGAAGGTTTGCTTCTCATTCTGTCTCCAGCATCATTAGAACTATCCTGGAAAAAAACTTTTGCTGTACAAAAACTGACAATAATTCTCTTGTATTCTCTTCTGAAGTTCTGGTTCAGGAGTCCATATACTATAGCATTAAGGCAGCTGTTGAAATATGCCATGTAATAACTAGACACAAACAACCACTCTGGAATCCTAGGGATTACAGTTTTTGGGTTGACAGCCACTGCAATGCCTATAAAGTTCAAGGGAGCCCAGCAGACTGCAAACAGTACAAATACCACAAACATGGTTACAAAGTTTCTGAAGTCATGTGGTTTCAGCCTCGGGTTGTTATCCGGTTTAACCCTTCGCCTTACCTGGATAACGAGGATCCATATTCGCAAGTAACAGAAAGTAACCACGGCTATGGGGAGCAGGAAATGGAAAAACACAACTGCTATAGTATATGCTGGGCTCACAGACTGTGCAAATGTACAGGAGTAAATCCTGGGGTCGTACTGCAGTGATCCCACAAACAGATTGGGCACGATAGCGACAAATGTTAGGACCCAAATGAGGACAATATAGCACAGTGAATTCCTGTCGCTGTACAGCTTGTCATATTTGAGGCTGTGGCAGATATAGCAGTACCGATTGATAGCGATGCCTGTAATATTGAAGATTGATCCAATGACACTTAGGCCCATCAAGAAGCCACTAATCTGGCAGTGTAGGTATCCCAGTTTCCATCCGTTGTGAAACACAGATGTGAGGACCAGTGGATAAGGGTAGATAGCTACTATCAAGTCTGCAACTGCCAGGCTTACAACAAACACATTTCCTGTAAAATAAATATAAAAAGGCAAGTATTAGTTTTTCCTTTGCTCCCTTCTATCATTTCTGCTCTCGTTATATTAATGAGCAGCCTCAGTGGAACACTTTAAATGTAATTAAAATTGGCTCAAAATTCATTGTCATATATCAGAAATAAGAGACTCATTTTTAGTTTAAAAATGTAGCTTAACTTAAAGATGAACAATTTGAAAGTAAACTGCTTTAAGGTTATCTACCATGATCTATTATTTTTATCATGCCATTTGTTTGGATTCTTTCAATCACACAGACTTAGAATTCATATCAAATCAAAATATTCATAACTTTAAGGCTTGCTTTGGTTTTAAATAGTCTCTCTTGAAAAATCAGCAAAAATAATATTTCTAATAAATTTCCAAACTCAAATTTACCTTCTTTATTTAACTTCCTTTCATTACATTAACTAGCCCTTAGCTTGTCCAGTCTTGAAATTAAAATCTCTTTTCTCCCATTTATATTTCAAGCTCCCATGACTTTAGTATGACTTTTACATTATTCTCTTTGAATCTGCTGGCAAGTACTTAAATAACCCTAACTTCTAAGAGTCTTGTTGAACACCGACTCAGTTGTCTTTCCTAAAGACATGCTCTTCAGTAAAAAAGATGCTGTGCAGTGGCCTAGACAGTTCCCAGACAGTGCTGATGCCCCATTTTTCTCTACTTCCAAGCTGGAAAATTAAGAAATGGAACATTCTGCTGAATAACTTTTAAACAAAGGGAGATGATATTCTTCAAAGACAATAGAATCCATCAGATTTTGAATTCATGTTTTGAGAAGAGACTATATATTTTTTTTTTTAGTTGCTTAAATGATAACCCATCTGAATACCTCCCAAACATTCTAATTGCTAAGAAGAGGCTCACAAGAAACACTGATGTCACTTTTATTCATTTCTTTAAAATAACTATTACATGTAAAGGCCTAGTTATTCATGTCCATAAGTACAGAAAGCTTTCAATTTTATCTTTACATGGGTGTTTGTAGGTAAATAAATACATATGTACGTAGACATTTGATATTCTACTTTGTAGTTCTGAGATTATTCATGGAAGAAATATGAAGCTTCTATTCCAACCTGTAATAAAATATATTATTAGTTTCAGATTATGTACAATTTCAGTGCTAATCCAAGATGAGCTTGGTGAACTGTTCTATGCATTTATTCTCAGCATATAAAATATAAACAGATAATAGCAGGTTAGTAGGAAAGGCAAAAGTTTCTATGGCCCAATAGGGTGTTTTAGCTGCTAAAATTCTCAAAACTACTTTTTAAATATATTATTTCAAATATCTTCAAATGCATAGTCTCTTACCAATCTCAGGCTTTAAATGTCCAGTTAGAAATGCTCAATCTGCAAATAATACTGCCAGAGAAAAACAGAAATTCTCTTTCTCTGGATGCTACCTATGCTGTTGTGTTTAAATTTTGACACACGCACAAAGTACCACATTTGATATTTATACTAATGGCACCTAGAACAAATGGCCTCCATTAAAAGACTGCTGCACTAGTTTTTCTTGATTTAGTATCTGGATTTATAAATAACTTTCTTGTGATGGTGTCTGTAGCTGTTTCGTCTTTGACTGGGAATTCACTGCCAGACTGAAATATGCTTATCCTGAAGCCTTTGGCAGAATTCCAGATCATTTCAGCACAAACATCAGAGCATCTTTAAGCAGAAGATGACACAGGGAAAAAAAGCACTGCTTTCAGAATTTATCTTTGACGTAGTGGCAACTGATACAAGAACAAGAGATTGTATGGAACTGAGAGCTCCTTGTTTATCTGATGAATCAAAAAGTGGAAAGTAAATGAAAAGCTGCTGCTGCCAGGTTTCTTTCCCCCCGTCCAGAATATTGCAGGATTGATGAAATGGTAACATATAAACCCTAGATACTTATTAAAATGTAATATTTGAAAGAATTCTATTTATATTTTCTTATTAATACCCTGCTTAGCTGGAGACTGCCCATCCTAAACTTTTTTCTCTGCCACCCACTAAAACTTCTGCTACTGCTCACCATTACTATTGCTAACATTGCCATTATTTACCCACTTTAGCCAAATGATAAGGACAAGTTTAAAGGGTTTTTTCTCCTTTAAAAAGTGCTGTATTGAAAGGTGACAGATGGTATACATTTCTCTGAATGGTTTTAGCTTTGGAAAAAACGAGTTTAGGAAGAGTAGGCAGTCTTTCTCTGAATCAGCCAAATTTCAGGCTTCCATAAACTCATGCACCATGGTTGTTCCAGGTTTTTTCAGCGGGCTGCTGTAGAATGACAAACTGAAAATCTTGGAAACACAAGCTGTTTCATGTGAAAAGTGGAGGCCAGCATGAGGATAGGAGGATATGCTAGTAGTCTATCTTGAAGAAAAAAAAAAAGAAATCATGAGTTTGGAAATCAGGCCACAAGCTGCCAGCTCATGGTTAGCATGTCAGCTGAATGAGTAAAGTGTTGGGGGTGGAAACTGCTTGGAAACCAGGTACCTGTTTGCAGACAGGACTTTTAATTTGCCTTTCAGGAAGGGTTATTTTAAAGCTTGAGTTCAGATAAATTTTTGCTATGAGCATGGAAATTTTTTTGCTAAGACAGAGAATTTAAGTAAAAAAAAATTGGCATTAGTATGATTGTTGAATAATTTGGGGTTCATTGTTTCAGACTCTGAAGGTTGATCTGAAATGAATTTGAGCTTTCATATGTTATATAATAAACAATTTAAAAACATGATCCTAGCTTTAGGTACCACAATCACGGGAAAATGTTGCTAATTCATAAAATTCCCATATTATAATACCATATTGTGAAATTAAACTCTTATGTTTGTAGCACAATTGGTATTTTAGAGGTGAGCATCCTAAAAATGTATATAGGAAAGGGCTAATTTTTATCTTCAGAGTTAGGTTTGAATAGAATGCTACAAATGAAGCCTGAAGCTCTATAAATGAACCCTTCAAAAAGGTCACAAAATCAAAATCTTGAATAACTCTTCCTTGAAGAAAAAATATTCATTCTCTTTAGAGAGTAAGATCACGTAACTGTGAAAAAATGTGATTTGTGTACCTAAAGAATATATTATTATGCATTAACACCAGCAGGCTGAACTGAGAAGGCAGAGGTTGAATTTCTTGACTTTGACATAAGCCAAATAAGCTTTAATAAATTTAAGCAAATGTTGTGCAGTAGATGTATGTGGGAAGAAAGATAATCTACTGGCAACCAGCTTGAGCAGGTTATGTTTTTCGATGCTGTCTAAAGCAATGTTCCACTAAATATTTTCACCACTCTTACTGAAAAAGAAGCCTTTCTGCTCAGCAAACACATAGCAACATCAGATCTACCTGCTGAATATAAGGCTGCATTAATGCAACACAAAACAAACAAGTGTTTTCTTAAGAAATTTGACTTTTCCAAGAGCACAATACAACATTAACTTAGTGTAAAACTTGTGACCCTCACAGATTATAAGAAAAAATGCTTATGGGATTGCCAAGATACCAAAATGAATATAAGAGCCTCAATAAGAACTACATGATGTCATTGTATCAGTAGCAACTTGTATTTGCAGAACATATACAAATTACTCTGTGGGTTGTTAATCCCTAGATTTAGTGCTAAGTATGTCCTGAATGATAATTAGAAAGCTTCCAGAAATTTCTAGCAACTTAAACATGAACAGGATAATAATGGAAAAAAGATTAAAGTTACATAGATTGGGTAGTTCTGAATGCCTGCCCTAGAATTAGAATGGAGGGATGAACACTTTGCCAGCAGGTCAGAAATCACTTCTGGCAGTTTTAGGAGAACTGAGGGTGATGTGGTCTACAGAGCTCTTTCCTCAAGTGTTAGGGCTGTGAAGTACTCTTCTAAAATATTTAGTCTGGGGAAAATAACCTACTGTAAAAAAGGGAAATATCTTATGTATGGAAAAAACAACAATATTTTAAAGCATTAGGGGGATTCCAGCTAGAATATATGGTACTCAGAAAATCTGACTGAATTTTAGAAAAGATCTTATATTGCTGGCAACATCAGTATGGCAACATTTTCTTTTTTCACAAGTTATTTCTATACCTTTTAATACTGGTTGCCAAGTCACTATTCTATTCACCTTTTTCAAAGCTTTTCCTGGATAAATAATGCTTTGGCTTCTTACAAGAAATGCTTTCCACAAGACCTCATGTTTTCATCCTGTAGTTGCATTTTGAAACACATACCATCACATTTCCATTATTGCTTCAAGCTGGACCAATTTTAGGTGAGGGTTTTGTCTTTATGGCAACTGGAGTTGCTTTATCTTTTAGGTAAGAGTAAACAGTACGTGCAGCAGTCATTGAAGTCACATGAAAGGATATTTTTTCAGTGGCCGTTGTCTCAGACCTCTGATGTTTACTTGCTAAACATATCTTTAAGGAAAGAAGATAGTGTAATTGGTTGAACACTGTTAAATTTAGAAGATAAAACTTAGTTTCTAATGACCAGATGATTGTCATTCTTATGTACTGTCTTTTCACCATTTGTAAGCTATTGCCAGTCATTTCCAATTGTTTCATAACTAGCTTTATTTAAATGGATGCTTTCCTATAAATTTGGATCATGTTTTGTAGGCATTAAATAGTATTTAAATATCATGAAAGTATCATATCATACAAATATCATACAAGTTTGTTACGTACATATTTTTTACACATCTAATGGCACAAAAAACTTATTTACATTTTTAAGCACTGGTTTCTGATAATTCTAATACTTCTACCAATTTTTCTCTAGGATAGCTTACAGACTTTTTGGCATTATGAAATTTTTCTGATTATTCTAGCCTTTGCTAAGGATGTTAATTTGAGAGCTTGTGCTTCTAGCTGAAAACAAGACTATGATAGATGCTCATCAGTGAATGCCTGCAGCATCAGAAACTTTAAATGTGATATCTCATAACTGAGTACAGCATCAGAGAGATGAACTTCTTCCTTAGAGAGGTATTTTTTCAGGCCTATGCTTATTTAAGGGTACTTCCATGCACAAATTTTGTCCCAATGACAAGTATTAAAGCTAGATTTGTTTCATATTCCACCAATATTTTTGCCCTGAATGTTATTCCATTAGCACCAATATTTCACTTACAAAATATCATAAACAGCTACAAAATCAAGAAGTGAAGGCTGCTTTTGTGAGTACCTAATACAAATACAAGAACTTTTTCTTTTACATGTATCCAGAAACAGATCTGAGGTCTACTCAGTGTTTCCTCTACCTGTGAGAAAAACCAGTCAGAATGTTTCAAGAAAAAGATCAGTTCATAATCTTTCTAGCATTAAATTAATACTGGAAATTTGTTGCACCTAGCAGCAGAGTTTGGTTTTTCACAGAGGTAATGCACAACATAAATTGGTAAATTAAAATAGTTTTGAGTGGGGACAATGGCCATGGTTTCTTAGGAAAAATCCCAAAGTCAAGTAAGGTTACCTAGACAAGCAAGTGTGCAGTCCTAGCTTCACTGAAGAAAGATTTGAAATGTCTAAGAAAGCAACAGTCCTTGCAGCTCAGCATCAAAAATGGCACAAAACAGCTGAGCAAAAATGTAGGAATAAATATTACATAAGCTCTAGTTACTCCTGGGAGCTTCATTCACTTTACAGATCATAATATCAACTCCCCTAGATCTGAAAAGCCTATTTTTAAAATAAAGGCACTATTTATAAACCTGTCCTGAATCAAGAAGTCCACGTGCACATTAAATTTGAATAGCTTGATGGGCCTGTGGGTTTTTCTTCTCATTCGCATGTTAACCCTGATGCTGCAGGTGGTGATGCAGGGAAATGTGAAAGATTTAAAGCCCATAGTCAACCTTGTAGCCTTAAGCATATGTAAGAAAACCTCTCTCTTTCCTTTTAAGTTGAGAAAAGACCTTGTATTACTTTGTCATTTTCATCAACCTCATTCCATGTGCACTTCTGTCACCTCATAGAAGGGAATTTCAGACCTATCATCTCGTTGGGATGCTAATGAAACCAACAGGACAATTAAAGACATTGCCACTGCCTACAAAAGTAATGATGATGGGCAGGTAACCTGGTAGCACTGGGGAGAGTATTAAATATTTGAGGTTTAAACAAATTTATATTCTTACTAAAGTAGACATACTTAGTGCCAGGTAAGTTCAGATACTGAAATGACCTAAGTAACCTCAACATTTAACTCCAGTTTATAGAAATCCAGGTCTTACAGGTCTTCTTACAGGTCTCGACAGCTGGAGAACTACATAACAGTATATTAGAGAAATATTGAAGAATAGATTTGTTAAAGAGCTATCAGAATAATCCATATTGTAATGTTTTGTTTTACTGTGCTGAAAGTTGAAGAAAAATTTACATAATCAGCACAGCATAAATGAAAGATTACTGATGCATTCAGAAAAGAAAATGCTATACTGTATTTAGATTAATTATCACACAGAACCTTCCAGCGAGGCTGCAGCAACAATTAAATTTGAAATGCCTATGCCATCTTCTGGCCAAGAAATTCAGATGCATGAAAGTGTAATTGGCAGAAAATGGCAGTGACAAATTATGTAGTATTCAGACCAAAGGAATGGCTGTGTATCAGGTCCAAGTTGACTGTAGCCAAAGAGTATGCAGATGAGATGACTGTTTTTACAGATATGCCAAACAACATAGAGTTTTCTGTGGTTTTATTACCTACCATCTTTGCCTGCAATCCCATGGCTCCTGCTCTCCTTCACACAGTCTAAAAATATTTGTTGTTGCTATTTTTGGTGGTTCAGTCATGAGAGGAAAGTGATGTGAGTTTACTCTCAGGCACAAAAGGGAATTGAATCCATATGCTGGATGAGTGCTACAGACTTGGGGAAGTTCCTTGCCTCTGGCAGTTTGGTATGACAGGCCAGGGCTGCTTTGAAAATGTCTCTTATATTGGACCTCTCACATGAGAGGCATACTTAGTTTGGACAATGTGGCAGGTTTAGGAGGTGCATGGGATATTGAATACCTCAGTACTGATAGGACTGAGGTATTTCTGGCTGTGCCAAGAAGGACAGCACTATCTACTGGATGAATTTACCTGACATGAAATATAAAGCACCTGAGGAAAGCAGCACTAAAGAAAAGACCTAGACAACCATTACCTATTTAGGTACCTAACACAGGAATAAAATGGAGTTGGCATTGACTGAAGATCTCTTGTGAAACTGAACTTAAATCTAAAAGTGGTCAGGGTCTGGATCTTTTTTAAACGCTTTTAAGAAATTCCATTTTAAAAAGCACTTCAGATAGCTCTCAGAGTGCACCTCAGGATATGCTCATTTTTCTGTTATATTATGCAGTGGTATGAAATAATTTGCTTTGAGATTCTCCACAATAGGTTCATGTCCATGATATTTTGCTTTAGAAGGAGCAGCAAATTGAACAAGACTTCTGTCCTTTTACAGAAATTTCTAAAATTTTATCACAGCTATTTACCTTGGTAACAAGATTGTATTAAACTGGCACTGTCATAGAGTTTTATACTTTTAAAACATAGAAATAAAAGATAAAAGTGACCCTTTTCACCCAGCCAAGACCTAACATAAAATATCAAGAAGGCTTGTAATGACACTGATGTGAATCAACAAGTCCTGCTGTCTTACAGATGAAAGTTAGAAACCAGGGCAGGCAGACATACAGGTGAATGTCTCAAGTTCTGTGACCCTGGTTTTGGCTCTGATATCTGCCTGGCCTGTTCCTTCTACAGTTCACTGGGTGGGTGTGTCGGAACATCTATCCCCCTTGAACATCAGCTTCTTCTATCATGATGGCCATATTTCAGAGATCAAATAGATTTGCCTGAATAACTTATCCACTTTTACAGAAGGGAATTATATCACCACTTCTGACTTGATCTTTCTATCTCTAATTTCTATGATTCATTTGGGAGGAAAAAAATCCTGTGGACAGCCTGTTCTCCAACAAGGTATTGCCTAGATGTCACAGAACACTGAGGCTCAGCAAGCTGTATGAAACCGATTAGAATAACGATACTGCTGATGTCAGAGGATCACGCAACTGAACTGCATCCCAGTGGAGTCAATGTGGGAGTACTTCTCCCCTCTTCAACTCTATTTGCACTAGACACTGGAAATATATGGAAAGACAAAAATTATACTGTTCACAGTAATATCAGAGCTCAGATAAATAAAAGTAATATATAGTTTGAACATAGGCAGAGATGGATGCTTATGAAATATAATTATGTTTTGTGTCTTTACAAAATCTCACAGATCTGTCAGGACTAGATAATGTGAAGATGCAATCTATTTCCTTCCAAATTCTAATGTGTATTTTGAGAAAACAAGTTGGTGAAAACAGGGGAGTGAAGTTGCAACCACATAACTGACAGGAGAGGCTGACAGGAAAGGCTTCTATACTGCATAAAACATTGCAAACACAAAATCACTTTCCTGAATCTCTTTGAAAATCACACTTTTATGTAACAGGATTTTGTGGTTGAATTTGTCCAGAATTTTTCATGGGATGAAAAAGAAGTTTAAAAATTCTCAAGAGGATAAAATAATCCATTTTCTTTTTAGTTATGACTAATAACTGTATAGCTGATCATTCAGCTAACGTAGACAGTAGAGAGCAAAGCTAGTAAAATGAGTTTATAAAATAGTCTTCCCAGTTCTTTCTCTTAAAATCAGCAGTGGTAAGACACCTGCCAAGAAATTCGAAAACAGCATTACAGAAAAAGTCACTTCTATAGAGTTACACATGTGGTTAGTCTCCCCTCCTCTATCCATTCTCTGTTTCTCTATTCTTTTCCTTCTTTCCATGTTTTTTTCCATCACCATGTTTTTTCTCTCCTCACTGACTTACAACCCAAAATTTTTGTTTCTGACAGAAGCCTTTTTCATCCACATTTTCCTTTTCTCTTTGTTGTCCCAAGTTTCTTAGAAAAGAAAAGATAGATGATTATCAGTTTGATGATTTTTAGAGTGTATCACAGAGCCAGGTGACTTCAATTCTTCCTCCCCTCCTTTCAGTTCTTCATTTTCTCTACTTGATGCAGCAAAAGTCAAGTTGAATGGTCCCACAGCAGAGTGGAGCAAGTGAAATGGTATCAAATATTATGGGGAATTCACCAGAATAAGTAATATTTTAATTGCAATATTAGTGGGGCTTTTTATGAAAGTAACTGATGATAGCAAGAATTCTTGCTGTTCTATAATGTATTACCACTGGAAACTGAAAAAAGGCAAATAAGTGTAACTTCCATATACATGGCAGCAAGGTGAAGGATCTTAATTTCCATCATCTCTCCTGTTTGTCTTTTCCTCTTTATGATGGACAAACAAATCAAGGAAACAGGGTATGGGAAAACAACTCTGGATTAAAAGAGAGTAAAGACCCCAAGATGTGCAGTTCTTTTCTTCTGTAAAAAGATTTTAAAACCTTATGAAATTTGCTCCAGCTATTGGACCAAAAGACACCCTTCCAGCCCCACTAGACACCTATACTATACTAATTTTTCTGTTGTTTGTATATGTCCACAAACTGCCAGGAGAAACCTTTACTTAAGACATTCTTTTGTAATTTGGTGGGAACGCACACCAGCTGCAGGGTCCTGCACCATCCACAACAGGGTAAAAATGAGGCAAGAAATACAAATTACATCTTAAACTGGCTACACTGAGTTTCAGGCAAATTCAAAATCTGACAAAACAGAGCAGACAACTTTCTTAGAGCAGATACTCTGGATTGTTGCAGCCAGCAATGAAATGATAGCCCTGGCAATTTAAATCAGTCAAAAGCTTAGAGGGGTATATTTCTGCCCCTTGTATTATCCAAAAAAATGGATTTAGATATATGGTAGATTTATAAGAAATTAATTTATTAAGGAAGAATTAGGAAGACTAAGTATTAGATATTGAAATAAGAAATCTATAAGAAATTAAGGAAGAAAGTAGTTTATTTATTATTGCCCTGATTCATTAATCATAATTTTTAGCTCCTGCACAGTGTAATTGACTCGAAAGCAATGTTTGTTTGCTCATACTAGATGTGTACTTTAAAATGCATTGCTGACGAAATGTACAATTGCAATCTTGTATTAGAGGAGAAAGAATGAAGATGTTGCACTATCTTAAGTAAAATCTGTATTTTAATTTGTATCAAAAAAGTTGCAGGAAACAGACACTTTATGTGCACCTAAATCCCCTTGTGTTTTTTTTTTCTTTTATCTAAATATCTAACTTTTAATCTGTCATAGAACTAAAATAGTTATGAAGGAAAAGAATTCTAAGCTTTCTAATGTCATCCTCATTGCTTGTAGCAACAGTCTATAAAGAATTTAAGATAAAGCTTAACACTTGTGACATTTGAAGGACCATAAATTATTTTCATTTCTTCTAAGGCTCCCTGGCATTCTCATCTTTGCAGTATTTAGTTTCTTCATTACAAAAGCAACTGTCAGAATAGACAAAACAACAGGAACAACCTGACTATAGATTTTACAGAACTTTAAAAATAGTCTTAAGTATTCTTTCTTGTAATTCTTCAGACAAAGATATGAAATTTTTTCAGTATTTCTTCTAGATGGTCTAAATTAGACACGGTGACTTCACTGCAGGCAAAAAGACTAAGCTATCCTAAATTCATGCCAATATCTTTACAGTATACAATTATTTGAGAAGTACTGATGCTCATGTATGTCACCCAGTTACTCTGCAAATGGATGCACTATTATACTTGTAGATAATCAACATATCTCCACTTAAATTGTAACTGAATTATCTATTTTTTGCTATTGGTCTGAATGATGAGACTTTCACAGAATATGGCTCGGGGTTGACCAGATCTCTGGAAATCATAATAAGGAGACCTCATTTATTGCCCGTATCTTTGTGGTTGGTTTTGGGTTTTTTCCCTTATAATGGGAGTTTTCATAAAGAACAGAATAAAATTTTCAAGCAGTAATAATTTTAGAGAAAACTTGTTAGACAAAGAGTGAGGTATGATTAGCCTTTGACATCATAGAAGATTTCAGGTATTCCCACAATGTGCCTTACATAAGTGAGGTCAACTTGAAGGATTTTTCTTCTCTTTAGTAACTACTGATATAGAAGTCAAAATTTTTTCAATATCCTCTTGATTATTTAATTAGAAAATACAGGACTTTTACATTTAATGCTTATTAGAAATAAAATGGGGTTTGTATTTGTGCCTTTTATCTTAACAGTATTAAATGAAGTTCTCTCCCTTACAGAGAGACATCTAATTCAGCATACAGATGAATTTGCCAGACCATTGAATCCTTAGAAGTAGGCTTCAGAAAAGAAAAAAAAAGACTAAAATAATGATTCAGCTAACTCTCCTGACAAGTTGAAGCAGTGTAAGTGAGCAAATAAGTGGGTCGTTGCATTATTGCATTGTTATTCCCCTCCATCTTGTTTTAGTAATTTGCTTTTTCTCTGGGTTTTACTTTCATGAAGAGTGGGGTAGAATTTCTAAGGAAGCTTTTTTTTTAATTGCTTAAGACCAAACTGCTTGTTTATCAACGTATGCAGTTCAAAAAACTAAGAGTCTATGGCACTCGCTAATATGAAAGAAATATATAAATGGTGTTGACTTGCAGTACCTACATATGTCTTCAGAACTTAACACTCAGTGCTGTTACTTAACACGTTGCACAAGACTGTCCAGCACAATAATACAAAACCGCTGAAACCTACACTTGCTGTCAAAAGTATTGGATTTTGTATTACAGTAATTTCAGTGTGGGTGCATTTAAAAGCTGTGCTATGATATCTCATCCAAATTATTTGTACCCATTGATTTTTGTTATGACTCAGAAATACCCTAACTGAGCTCTTTGAGAAACCAAACACAATTTGTAAAATTAAGTTCAATATCACCAGTGTAAAAATGTGAACCCTTTCACTGTGTGAAAACAAAACAAATCTGGAAAATTATACCACCATTATAAACTTAATCTCATAATGTTATGTATATAATATCTTAGCTGTGGAGCTCCTTTCCTTTTATAATACCATTTTTTTTCTCTTATATGCCTTTCTATCTTTGTTTAAATGGTAGCAAGAATCTTACAGAAAAAAAAAAGCTTTTAAGCAAGCTGAAAAGCTATATATAGACAGCTAAAGATAGTATCCTTTTAAATATTCAGTAAAAACATTTCCAGTTCTCCCTCTGAACCTTACTGCTCAGTTCTTCATCTTTTTTTAGGCACAAGCTTTCTGTGTGCCAACATAATTCATTATTTAACAAAATTTAGCAAACCAGAAGTCAACACTACTACTTATGAAACTAAAAATAAGAAACCCAGGGAAATGTGGGATAACTATCTCAATGAATATTAATAAAAATTATTTCTATGCTGAAAGGATGCCAAAAGAGTAGAAGTTCTGTACAATTAGTGTATGTCAAAGATGCCATGTACTTATATTGTGTTACAAAACCTGACTCAAAGTTTATTGTCAAGAAGAATGGGTGGTAAGGAAGCTTTAGCTTCAAACAGCACTGAACAGTAGCTTCACATTTCTTTACTTTGTTCTATTAGGGAATAACCATCCCATTTTTAAAACAATGTCTTTGTAAAATGTTCTACAGGTGACAATGCTAAAAAAAGGTGGGGGTGGGGGAAAGTGTCTTTCACACCTCATCTAAAACTGCCTAGATTTTCTTACTTTAGCTTCAGAAAGATTGGCATTCAGCTTTGTAGGAGAAAATATTTCTTCAAAATTTTTATAAGACAGCTTGAGCTCTCTTTCCTCAGAGAACCACTTCAGCCTTTTCCATGAATGAACACAAAAATGTCTGCTCTGGCACATTAATGTATTTTTTAAACTAATAGCAGAAAAGCTTTCCCTAAAGATCTGAATAACAGCTTTCATTTGTGTTGTGTAAAACTGGTCAGCTCATGAATCAGAAGCTAATTATTTTGGTAACAGGTAAAAAAATCTCCTTCTAAACCTTTTATTGAAACTGTGTGTGTCAGCTGAAACCATTGATAGGCAATAGTAGAATTTCTTGGCATTATAGTCACTTCCTGATAGACTTGACTTCACATTTTAGGAAAGATTTTAGGACTTCACATTTAGGAAAGGATTTTTTTGTTCATAAATTCTAGCATCTGGAATAGGACTCTGTCACTTCTTAACACTACTTTTAGATATATTTTGTTAACAAGCTTACTTTCTGTAAGTTTGTTCTGGAAGAATGTTGATCTGGTCAAAGCTTTAAAACAGATCAATCAACCTTCTTATAGCAAGCTCAGTGAAGAAAACCACGTAAGAGAGAGAACAAAAAAACCAAACCAGTTTCTCCCTGTATTTTTAAGGCATCTCCTTTCTTCCAGAATTGTTTTCTGTCAGTTCCATACTTTGAAGGTCTCCTGTGGTCCTCTTCTCGTTTCTTAGGCCTGATGAGTTTTCTGTTCTCAGCCATCCCAATTCCTGCTGTAGCTGCAAGCTTTGTTCTCAATGCCTTCCTGTTGGCTGGTGCTTGCTTTTATTGACCCTGCTCAGCTGCTTCTGAGGACAGTAATTCCCCCTTTATTCTGGGAGATAAACCTCACCCACATATGCCTTTACTAACAACATGTGGCAAGCAGAGTGAGGGGAAAGGTAACAAATACCCTTATTCAGACTTAAGGGAGAGAAGAACAGTAGTTAAACTTTTCATTCTAAAGACAGTCCCTGAAAATGTCTCTTGCAAGTCTGCAAGGAATTAAAAGTCTATGCCAAACCACTAAGTCAAACAAAGGAACAAATACATTGAACTTTATTCACATAAGCAAATAGTTATGTGAGTTTTTCAGCAGTGGGATAAAAGTGAGAAGATGTAAAAAGCAGGACCAGTATCAAAGAAACAAACCAAGGTATTGTTTAGCATATCCATCAGTGATTTGGATGAAGAAGCAGATGCCTCCTCACAAGCTCAGTGAACACGAAGCTGGGAGGAGTGGCTGACAACACAGAGTACCGTGCAGCCCTTCAGAAGGACCTTGACAGCCTTGGGAGATGGGCAGAGAAATGGATGCACTTTTGATAACATGATGGGGAGAGACTTGCTCCACTTCCCTTCTGCCCCAGGGAACTGCATTTTGGAAAGTCTCTCCACAGGTGAAGCATGAGAGCAGAACAGGTGCACTGTGAAATGCATCTTCTCATGCTTGGATTCTACCATATCTCAACAGTAAAATGGTTGTTGAACAAATGTTCATGCAATTAGTTGGTACTGCAATTGTGATTTTTACCATAAACTGCAGAGGTATACCTTCGATGTCCTTTAATTAATATCCTGTGCATCTTAGCCTATTTTTGCTCACCCAGATCACAGAATCATCAAGGCTGGAAGAAACCTTCAAATTCAACTTGTCCAATCATCAACCCAACACCACCATAATAACCCCTAAACTGTATCCCCAAGCGCCACATCCTGATGTCTCTTGAATATTTCCAGAGATGGTGAACCCACTACCTCCCTGGGCAACTTATTCCAAGCCCAACCCTTCATCAGTGGCTTGTTGTTTTGTGAACCTCCCCTGCACAGCTTAAGGCCAGTTTCTCTCATCCTTTCACTTGAGACTTGGCAGAAGGAATCAATCCCCACTTTACCACAACCTCCTTTTGGGTGCCTGTAGGGAGCAGTGAAGTTGTCTCTGAGCCACCTTTTCTCCAGACTGAACAATCCCAGTTCCTTCAGCCTCTCCTGTAGGACTTGTACCTCAGCCCTTCTCCAGCTCTGTTGCCCTTCTCTGGACTGGCTCCAGCCCCTCCATGTGTTGTTTGCACTGCGTGGCCTAAAACCAGACACAGGATTCAGGGAGCATCCTCGCCAGTGCTGAGTACAGGGGGACAATCCCTGTCCTGGTCCCGCTGGCCACGCTGCTGCTGACACAGGCCAGGACACCATGGCCAGGGCCGCCTGGGCACATGGCCAGCTCCTGTTCCTGGGCTCATACCCAGCACCCACTGCTGGGGCACCTCCACTGGCTGGGTCACTTACCACTCTCCAGGAACCTTCTAGATTGCCTCTTCTCTGCTGTGCTGTATTTCCAGCAGACATCTAGCAAGCTGAAGTCCCCAAAAAGAACAAATATAGGCTACACAAGGCCAGAAAAAAATCTTAGCTATATGGTGGAAAAAAGTAGTGACTGCCATGGATTTGTGTTTCTATAAATAGGGAAGATTATTTGAAATCACTGTTGTCCCTAGCTCATAATAGAAATTTAGATGCTGATGTAAATTTGATTACAGTCCATTCAAGACTTAAGTTTCAAAAATCATGGTATACATGGCTTCAAATTACAAATCAACCTCACATCTATTTCGGTTAATTGCACAAATATAGAGTATTGGGACTAGGGTTTATAGTATTAAATGACTGCATTAGTATTTTATCATTTATAAGCACATTGTTCATACATAAAATGATTCACTGAGAACACATTATTATATAGTGACCTTTTAGTGCTCCCTACAGAACCTTGCTCACTGAGATTATTGAACTTCACAGAAATGAGAAATCCAAATCCCCAAAAGAGCCAATGACAGAAATATAGCAGAATTATCAAACCAAACATAAATACATCCTGTATTGTATATTATTCAAACTTATTATTATTGGACACAATCAAGCCCTTCAGGAAACTTACAGTAGCAGCTATTACTGCATTTATTATTTTTGTCATTTCACTCTCTCCCCCAAAAATCCCTGGAGTGTAGTGATATCAAAGCAATGATTTTCTAGAAGAAAATTCCAAAAAGCAATAGAAATAATTTTTAAAAGAAATTGTATCCAGAAAAAGCAGCATAATTATGAAAAAGTGTAATGTGGGCTTAGTAGATTGGGTTTTTATTTTAACAAAGTATCTCTTTATGTTTCTATTTACGAATTCATTATGATTCAATTTCCAAAATTCAAAAATCAGGTATAACCTATTTCCTTGTAAAGTTAACTATTCTGAAGACTGAATTAATTTCTTTGCACGCAAGTGTTTTTAAGAATGAATAAAATACCCCAATAGATTCATTCATATAAGGGTATGAATAATCCTTTGAAGTAAATTCAAGGGTAAGAAACCAGATATCTCAATGCTTTGGTTTTCCTGACAAAGATTAAAGAAAAGAAAATAATGCTTTTCACAGAAAGCAGAAATATTTCACTATCTGGATTGAATACTGTGTATAGAAATAAACTGAAATTCTGTGTAGAAAATTCTCATACAACATACCAGAGAAATTAATTATGCAGACATCCCTCAGTCTGCAAGATGTTTCAGAGAAAAAAATCATTAATTAAGTTCTTGAGTGTCTTTTAGGCTGATGGGTGATGCTTTGCCTTACTATACTATAGTATCAGTGTTTGCTGTAGAGTCTTACCTTCATTTTCTGAGCAAAGAGATTATTTTTTAAAAGTCTCATGGTTATGAGGCTGGATCAAGAGTTTAATTTTAAAAACCCTAGCACCTAGTAGAGACCACTTTGTATGTTATAGATTTTGCTAAAAGCTCGGAAAAGCAAAATTTCTATTTTCAAAAGAATGGCTGCCTTCATTCGGACAGGGCTGACGCTAATTCCAGTAATCTTAAAACGGCTGCAGTGTGGTCATGTCCAGCCTGACCTGAGCCAGCAGAAGATATTGAAGATATGTCGCTTCTTTAGACAGCAAATTGATGGATCACTTCCAAAATTATAGTGGCTATTATTATTTTTATTATTCTGCTTCCTTCTCTGTTCTTTGATTTTCTTCTCCCCTTCTTCTACCCACAGTTTGAGGAACAAACAGTGGAGGACATGATAGCTCAATATGACAAGCTCTGCTTTCAGTGCATGGATGCTCCAAAAAAAAAAAAGGATGAGGCATTTGAAGATAATTTAATCACTTTAGGACCAATCCTTTTGCTTTTTTTTCTCATAAAGATATATTGATGTTGGATGGCATATGGGAAAAGACAGCCTCTGAAGAAAAATGTTTCATATTCCTTAGTCTTGTAGATACATGAAAGGATATCACAGTGCCCATCACTAAATGATGGACAGCTTTTTGTCCTGAAGTTTTTATGCCATGAAGTTAATAAAAAATTGGCGCCTTTGCCAGTGGCAAGTGTAACTAAAATGGATTTGAATGTGTTTCTTATCGAGCTACTGGAAGTCTTCAGAAATTATAATAAAAATACCCTATCCTGGTGATCTTGACATTATAAACACATGGCAATATCTCATGGAGGTTGTACTAGAATTTCTATAAAAAACTATCAGAACTATTAAATATTTGAAAAAATGAAAAAAAAGGCTTATGTTCTTTATCAAAACTTTATCATTAAACCTACTTTCAATCTTTCAGGTAATTTTTTATTCTAACTGGTGAATACTTTTTGTGTCATTAAATGTTGGTGCAGCCACTGAAGTTAACAAACCCATCAAATCTGACATTTTCTCCTGCAAAGTTAACTGTTCTGGGAATAGAATTGTCTTCTTTGCTCTTAGTTGTGTTGTGTTTAAGAATGAATGCAAGGTACACATTAGATTTAGTAGCCTGAATGAATCTTCCAGTTATAGCCCTGTATTCCTTTGACAAAGGCTGGCTATAAAAGAACATGAAAAGGGAAAGGGCCAGTGTTTGTGCTAATATGCATTCATCTTACCACCTCTAAAAAGGGTTCTGGGTTTGAGAGAAATTGTAACTGCAATGATCATTGTAGGAAAAGTACTGCTCCTGGACTTGTGTTCACCTTCTGGTAGATGGAAGACAAAGGGTGATGACTCCTATGTGTAATTTCTCTGCATTTTCTTCTGATTGTATTGGAGGAAAACTTCTAGGTCCAAATATGTTTGCTTAAGTTAATCAACATAATCACAGCAGCTTTGAGGAAACCATACACAGTTGCAGGCACTGAGAATAAATCCATTTAGGGGTTTCTCAATTTCAAAGTCTTATACATTTGACAATGTGTCCTTATCAAGGCCTAAAATCAATCATTACTATTCTATGGACTTTTAAATAACCCCAATTTTATTATATTGAAATCTATTCAATAATTTCAGCGTAATATCTTGGTAAAAATAGAAACTCTTACTAAAAATGATGATCATATCCTTAACAAGGTTAGTTTTTAACTTTTATTTAATAAAAAAAATCAGTTTTAACATCACATAGCAGGAGTATTTTCAGAAAGCTGACAGAATATAAATAATCCACTGGTTCTATGGCCTGTTTCTCATCTGTACTGCTCTTTGTATGTGAAGGCTGAGGATGTTCTTTAAATCATCTCATCCATCATTATGCAAGATATCCACATTTCTAGCTTTCAGATCATTTGAACAATATGCACAAACAAAAAAAGGACTAAAAAATGAAGCATGTGTAATTCTCAATTCATAATGATGTATACTATGTACTGTAATCAGAAGTTGCAATGTTTACCACAGGAACAGATTTCTGTTCCATAATCTGAACAGATATTAATTTTACGAGACATTGAGCTTTTAGAGGTCTATTTATTTCTCCTATTCAAATATCTCATTCTATTTGGGTACACAACAGTTCACCATATATATTTAATTTCTGGCCAGTTTTTGAACTACAGGTCTGTGAAAAAAAAATTTTAGTTATTCCCCATACCTATTCAAAATACTATAGTATTTCAGGGGATATTGTAATTGTCACCAGTCAGAATTCTGTTTGTTAGCAACATTCTGTTTTGGTTCAGATCTTACTCTGTACATTTGAATTAAAATAAATATAATTTAGACAAAAACTTTTATTTTCTCAGCTATTATTGCTAATCATTAATATTTTTCTGGATAGATAACTGCGAACTTGAACTGAGCTAAACACTGAAAATAACAGGCAGCTCTTGTAGGCAGATAAATCAGAATCACTGAGTGTAAGATCTGCATAGAATGAAATGGTAAGTTTTTCAGAGTCCTGAGTCCATGAGCCAATATGCCCAAATATTTGATATAGACAGGGATCAGACTTGGGGGAAACTTTCTTAAGCTTCCATTAAGCTAGAAAATGTACAGATAAAAGCTTTGGCCCAGGTCCAGATCATATCTGTATGCAAAATATGGCTCTGCAACCAGTCACATCTAAGGGGAGTAACTTCTCAAGATCCTCAGTTATTTCTAAGTTTTTTCTGAGACAAAATTATCAAATAAATCTGAATTTCCATATTGGACACCATAATTCTGCCCACTGAGTTTTTGAGAGCTATGATCATAAAACTTGTGAAAACCTCTGCAAAGAGCCAGCCAGAGCCATCACTAGGAATATGCTTGTTTAATTAAAGGATGCCATTAATCCAGTGAATAATATGGGCATAGAGAAGATTCCTGTTGCTTCACAAAGTTAACATTTACATTTGAAATATGTTTTTGAAATATTTTAGATAGATTTCAAGTGTGGATTAAAACATATTGAGAGAACCATATACTGGGTACTTTTTTCATGCAATAAACTACACATAGTGTTTACACGCCTGTCAAGATCCACTCATTTCAAATTATATTAAAAACCAATCTGTTCCCAAAATTCAATACTCAAATAAAAGTCAAGTATAAAGTTCTGATGACATCTTTAAAATTTTTTTTGGAAAAACAGATGGGTATCCAAGAATCTGAGCCAATAATCTGTATATTTAGCATTTCATATGTGTTTCCATGAATTAGTCCACAAAAAATATCTTAGTTAAATATTAAGGACTTGAATGCAGCGCAGCTCTCTCCTAATGCTTGCGTCTGTAGTCTACATGCAGCCCATCTTCAAAAGTTAATCAGCATTGGATTGACGATTGCAATGGTTGCTTTGCTTTTGTTCCTTTGAAGTCTGGTGGACAACAAGCTCAACATGAGCGAACAGTTTGCTGCTGCAGCAGAGAAAGGATGCTGGGCACCACCAAGGGGGCATCACCAGCAGGCAGAGAGAAATCATTGTGCTCAGTGCTTGTCGGGCCACCCCTGGAATGCTCTGTTCAGTTTTGGTCCCCACTACACAAATAAGAAGTGTACAGTCTGGAGAGAGTTCACAGAAGGGCCACTAAGGTGATCAAATGACTGTAAGGCTGTGAGGAAAGCCTGAGAGAAACTGGTTTTGTTCAGCCTTCAGAGAAGAAGGCGTGGAAAGACCTTATCACCATGTTCCTGTATTTAAAGGCTAAGATAACTCCCTTTTTACAAGCAGTCACATGAAAAATATGAGGGGTGACGGCTACAAGTTACTCCTGGGAAGATTCCAACTGGACACAAGAATTTTCACAATGAGAACAATCTGGACAGGAATAATCTCCCCAGGTAAGTGTGGGATACCCCAGCACTGGACATTTTTAAGGTTCAACTGCACACGGTGCTGAGACATCTTGCCCAGACTGTGGTTTTACTAATAAAGATTAATCTTGCCAAAAAAGATTAGTAGATTAATCCCCCTTAAGGTCCCTTCCAAATTTGTGTCCCATGATTCCATGAAAATATCTCAGTTAGGAGAGATAACTTGGGAATATGCAGAAGTAAGTAACTGGACATTTTTGATTTTTATAAGATAAATGATTACTGGATAAGTAATCAGCTGATCACATAGTCACCAGTCTTCCCTTTCAAAACAAAAATTTAACTTAAGTAAAAACTGCTTAAAAAAAAATTACTAGAGAGAACTCTTTTGTAATATTCCAAAACTGACCAAAGAAGTGCACAAACTAGCAACCCAGTGCATGGCAGTAGTAAATCTTTACTGTCATTTTTTTAAACTAGGATATTATGAAAGCTGTCTATAATATTTGACAGTGGTCTATTCTAAGGAACAAGCCAACATGTTTCCTGCACTGAGTTGCAGTGGAAAGATGTATATATATTAAATAATCTTTCCAATCTACTTGCTAGTCAAGACACAGAGGTGACTTTGATTCTTACTGCTCTGTGGGGAACTGGCTAGAAAAGTGTCTGCAGTCAATTTAGCTGCATCTGAAATGGCCCAAATGTGCAACACGGACCCCAGCAAAGATCATCCAGCTGTGCTAGGAATTGCATAATGTAGGCTTTAATTTTGTTCATACGGAACTGGTTGTGTATGTACACAATGTATACAACACAACCATTTGAAAAGCGTGTTTAGTAATGACTTGACAATAGAGACAACATGAATAAGAAGCTGCAGCAAATTCAATCACAGCCTTTTTAAATAACTTTAATTCAGGTTTTTAAAGCTGCATTTAATGTTTAAATTCACATTTGGTACCAATTGAAACTGGAATTGGCCATCTAGCAGCTTGAGGTGGCTTTACAAATATTACCAGCCAATTACTATTTTACTCTATCAGCAGCTAGTACTAAAATGTCCCAATTGTTACACTAGGCACTACCCGGGGTTGTTGGCCTAGAACTAAAATGACAGTACAAGACAGAATAGAGGAAAAAATATTTTTCCATCTACATGAAGAAAGCAAAATCGAATGGAGGTAGCTGTGATAAAGGCCTCTAAGAGTATCAGAGGAGTTTAAGTTTATACTAAGTCAGTTTATGGCAGAAGTCTGACTCTGGTACAAAATTGATTTTTTAGGTGCATTTTCTTGATAACTCATAGTATAGACAAAGTTGTTGACTAATAATGTTAGAATGCAATGTGACAGAATAGCAGACATAACTACTAGTTAACACAATCAGAAATCTCAGTGACAACTCTCATTCATTAGGGATATGTTTTCCCCTTGTTGAACATACATCAGCCTCATTGATATTAGCAGGAGTGATTTAATCTTCTTTAAAACTGAAGATGACATTTAATAACTGCATCAGCAATGGATATGTTTTCAGATAATCCAACTACTCATTTTTAAAAATCATTGTCTGGAAATTGCTTCAGCTTCGCTAAGTAGCCACATTTGCTATAAATTGTGAATGAAAACTCTCCAAAACATATGAAGTGCTCTCTTTATCATTCATCTATCACATACCACATATCAAACCTATCATTCCATTATAGATGTATTACTTTTATATATGTGTTGCTTTGGTTTATCTAATTAATTGCACATTTTGATTAAAAATAAAGCCCTTAATTTGAAAGAGGCATAGGAATTTTGAAGCAATGCTAAGATAATTTCCAGAAAAATCTCTAAAAATTTACGTTTGTAGAAGAATAAATTAAAGTATTAAATCTTCTCAGTTATTCAGTTTAGCTGTATGGAATCCCATCCAAACTCTGCATTTGGCTGTCTCTCTATAAAATTGACTATTTCCAGATGACTAAACAAACCAATGTGGTTTTAGAGGTCTTTTCCTTCATGTTCAGATATACTTACACTTTAGAATATAATCTCATGAAAAAATTGGGGACCCCTGATAAACAACAAACCAGTCAAATAATTTTGGAGAAAGGTGTCACTCTTTTGCTTGTTATGATCACCTTTTTCTACCTTCATGGCCCCCAAGTGTACTTGCAGCCTTGTCTTCTCACCTACCAAATGAGTATCAAATAGGAGTTCATATTATTCTTTACTTGTCAATTCATCTTTTGTCACCTAGTAGAACTAGCACAGCATCATTTCTCACTGTACTGTAGCACTCAGACAAGGGGTAACCAATTATATTGAGTAATTCTCCTGGCTGACACTCCTATTTATCTTTCCTCCCTTTTACTCTGTTTCTTGCATCTATCAAGATGAAACAGAACACCACACATCTCTGCCCTACACCTTCTGCCAAAACTAGCCTGTTGAGAGTCAGCAAAGGAAATAAGGTAAGAGATCCTGTCTTCACAGGATAACCTGGTCTGAGCTTCTAAAATGGACCACAGGGACTCGGATGCCCAGAGCTCAGGTCCAGGGGCAAGCAGAAATCTAGTTTCTTTGGGCTTCTTTGAGAAATTCAATCACATTTGTCAGCAGTGCAAACAGCAGTTGTATTAAGGATTTGTACCAGAAACAGAGAGAAAAGAAGCAGGTAACAACCCCCTGGTTCTCATCCTGCCCTACAGTACTAAAGATATTCCAAAATCTGGGTTAGAATTTTTTTTGGCTTAGTTTGTGCAGCACACTTGCACACATCTGTTGTTCTACCTGCTACCCATCACAATTTAACATTTCTGCTTTCTGTCTAGGACAAAACACCACTGAATTTTCTAAAGATCTGTTTATTTCTGGTAAAATGGACAGTGAAATATATTTTGATTTGAATATTCAGAGTATTTGGATTTTGCAAAGCTCTAAGTATTCCAATTTTTAAATTTATTTTTGTGGTAAAGCAGAAGGTAGAGAGTGTAGAGTTCAAGAAAACAAAACCTGTCAGACTTGTTTTAAGAAATACAATTACAAGTATGGAAGAATTCTTTGTGCTCATGAAAATGTGGATATATTTAATAGAAAACATGCAGTTTCCATGAATGAACATGTTCACAAGAACTTATCCATACATAGAAAGTAAAGGAACAAGCTACCATCAACTGGACAAAGTTGTTACATTTTAATTAAAATACATTGTATTTTAACGGATTTTCATACTCTGTAAGGATTAAATAATCAGACTGTATCACATCTTGATGCCAGCTTACTATTTAGTAACAAATGCTGTTATGAATCCCATGTCTGAGTGCTAATTCAGTGAATCAATAACAATATGAATACAGTATAATTAATAATTTCCTTCTACAAATAGAAAATCTATAACTAATGTATTATACTCTGCATTCTTATTCTGAGAAGTGATGCATAAAATGGAATACATTACAGCTTAGTTTGCATCTTAATGGTCGAAAAACATGGAACATTTTTCCCCTCTAGTGTCTGGTAGTGGAAATGACAATGAGTTGAATGCATTTTTTTATTTTAAAAAGTATATTTTTTTTACACTACCTTTTTTTTAAATATGAACATGTTAAAGTCTAACCTAATCCATTATTTTGAAATTATTTTGTTATGAATAATTAATATCAGATCCAACTCATACTGAAATTTTTACTAAAGCTTTATTGTTGATGTCAATGGGCTTTTAATTCCTTTTTAAAATAAGAGAGTGGGGAAAACATGAATCTTCAGAAATTCCAGATTATTTAAACGCACATCATAATACTGAGTTAAAAACAATCAGAGCAGATGTAGATTGGAACTTGTATTGATAATGTGAACCTTTAAATTTTGGAAAAGCTCTAAAACTTCAGATCTATCAATAAGATCTTCATTACAGAGTAAGAGATTCTGGGAATAGCCAGGATCTGTTACCTTGCAGTCAGCGCCTGATCTGCCCCTTCCAAGCTTGCCTCTAATCTTTATATAATTAATACAGTGAAGCCAGAAATTGATCCTGGCACTTTCGCTGCCAAAAATTCTAAATTCAATGAATGGAGAAGAGCAATTGAAGGTGACTGCGATCTGTACCCATCCCAGGTGAGTCCTGCAGAGCCAGCAGAGAAGAGCAGGCACGTGCTCAGGGGGCTGAGAGCAGATGTTGCACACTTGGCCTTTTCCTGTGGGGGGCTGCTCTGGGCAACAGACAGGACCATTCATTGCTATTTCCAGCGTCACTACAGTGACCAGATTTTCTCACAGGCCTGAGAGTCCATTCTCTGAACGAACCCAGCAAGTGGTAAATATTATTAAATCAGATTAAGCAATGGAATGTTTCTAATCTTCTGCACTGAATGTACATTCCTACAGAGTCTACAATCTATTGTACAATTATATTAAAATAAAAGTCTTTGTGTGTGCATGGGACTTATCTGGATTTTGCTGGTTTATCTCAGTTCTCATTAGATGAGTCTACATTTGGAATTCTGTCTGTTTTGTCCAGGCATTATTTTAGTGAAAGTTATCCCTTTGGACAAAATTTAACTCAGATAAATAAATTTCTGTAACTTTTCCAAATTGGTTAGAAATGGCAGATTTTGAACATGGTTTCCCTTGGAGTTTGGTTTTTTGGAGTTGGGTATGGGGATTTTTTTTCCTTTGTTTATTTCTGTGTTGGTTTATTGGGTTTTTTCCAAAAGATTTGCTAAGTGTAAAGGAGAGCAAGCTAACTCCTGCACATCCAGATTCCACAGGCAAAAAATAAGCATGACAGTTTTGATTATTTTATTTTCTAATCAAGCTTTTTTAAAAAAAGAAGTAAAGAGAAGCAAGAAATTGTGTCTTGCTTTTCTTAATCCTCTGTATCTCTGTTCCAACTTGCAAAGACATACATTCATTGTTTTGGCTTCTGGTGTCTCCATCATGATGTTCCACACGGCTGTGTCTTTATTGGGGAAAATTAAACTTCATACCTTTCAATGAAACCGCTCACGTTGTTCCTTCTCTGTGATAATTAATAGGCCTCTCTCTTCCTCTCAGTGATTCAGACACACTGGATGTTTTTAAGAATGAGTAGTTATCCCAGTAACCAAACTGAAACCCAGAACGAGTTACTAGGGGAATGGAGCAAATAGCAACCAGATGTTTGATTAATGAGAAAAATGACATGTCTCAGAAAATTAATAATAGTGCTCATTATCAACCTTCTCTATTGGCACTTTGTGAAAAAACTCGATGGGGAATTCTGCCTCAGCTGACCAGCTTCCTTGAGGCATTTCCATTGATTTTATAGATACTCTACTCCAGAGATCAGAGATGCCTCTGATACTCTACTCCTAACTGAAGTATTTTGATTGCTGCTTTACAGCAAATTTGGTTGGTACTTTAATCTGTAGAAATTTTGGTGTCTAGTTCTTTGACACAATACAGTGTACCTCCTGTTCAGGAAATTGCCTAGGCATTTTTGGCTTAGAAAAATATTCATTTTCTAAGGAGGAAAATCCTGCATATGACAGACTGTTTTATTTTCACACTCCTATGAAGGCAAAAAGAAAAGATGAAAAAATTTTATAGGAATTTTATTAATAAACTTAAATACAATACTGAAGTCCATTATTATTTAAATTATTTGGCACTGCAATATAAGAATGAAATCAAGTAGCTCATTTCAGTTAAAGAAGACGCTGGTCATTGTCATAGAAACATTCTTATAAAAGTATGTTGAACTTAACAAAAATTAATAAATTTCATTCCAAAAGAAGAGTTTCAACACCCTGTAGCAATCTCAGAAAGATATGCTTTAGGTACATCAAGTAATAATGGAACTTCCAGATTGAAAGATACTGCAACTCATTATTTTTAGTGTACTTAACTGAAGATAAATTCCCTACAGGGAAGAAAAGAGTTCTAAACAGCTTGATGCAATAATATTGCATGATTTTTATTTTAGTATCTGCCCACTGCCAGAATCATTGCTAACAAAGCAGTTTACTTTCAAAATCTCAAGAAGAAAAAATCTTACCAAGTGTGGGTGAGCTGTAAAAATCTGACGTTTGTTGAACCTTTGGCTAAATAGTGCCAAAGGAAGGATAAGTCAAATATTTTGCCTAAAATGGCTCTTTAACAAAATTCCTCAGAGTTTTCTGTAGATGAATTAACAAAGAGTTGGTTGCAGAGGGAGTTCTCTGTAGATGGCATGCTAATGAATTCTGACAGGCTGAATGGTGCAATGATAATGGGCAGAGCTGTCCACTGACTGTAAAGCAGAAGATGATTAAGGTTAAGGCTTCAGGAAAATACCCCCCAAAAATGGATCAAAAGGAAGAATTTGACTTGGGGGTTGAACTGCAGAGGTCCAGTTTCTCTAATAATGATTGGTGTGTTAGTGAAATTCAAGCATCTGAAGTTTTGCAGCACTATCATGACTTGGTGCATAATTCATGATTGTTCTAATATTGCCATTCATTCTTCTTTTCCAAATATGAAGGGTCAACCAACATTTACTTCATCATCTTAATACTGCCTTTGAAATGAATTCAGATTCAATTACATATAGAGTTATTATTTCATAATTTGATGGAAAACTTCTTCAAAAGAGAATACCTGAAATTAGATTTCAGAAGATGAAAAAAGATTAAATAATATTAGAGATATCTACCGAGGAATTGTTACCTAGTTTTTCTTCCAGAAGAATTGTCATTAAAATCGTAGCTGATAAAATGAGGACTTTATGTAAGAAAGGTGGCAAGACATGTGAAAAGGTTGGAAGACTTTTTTCAAGCCTCTAACCAGTAAAAATATATTGAGTACTTGGTAGGCAGAAGAGAAAGTTTTGCTTCTAGAGATATTAATTTATTTTATGCACAAAACGGACTAAATCTCTCAGAAATTGCAACAGAATTGCACCATTTACCCTTCCTATCCTCAGCAGAATGAAAAGCAATCAAAAAGATATTTTTCCCCTTTTTTATGTAATTTGTTTAGAAGTTGCCTGCAAAAAGCACACTGAACTGCTCTAGACAGTGACTTGTGTATCATCCAAGGTAGGGTGCTCTTACCATTACTCAAATATCATCAGACTGAGCTTTTTTTGTACATGTTTACAAAAAACAAATAAATTCTATAAGACCAAACCAGGAAAAAGGAAATAGAAGCTGAAAGTCAATTTGGCAACATATCAAACTTACCAAGCTTTCATAATTAGGCTCTCAGAATTCTGAAAGAGTAATGGATCATTAACATCAGTAGGGTGCTGGAAACAAACTTTCCGGGAAAAAAAAAACCAAACTAAACTTCTGTAAGAAGATAAATATTGTTTTCAATACACAAGTATGGAAACTTCATTGTTAAACCATACCTTGCTACTGTCAAGCTACAGAAAAAAACCCTTATTTTTTAATTTAAAAAATATTAAAAGCTGTTTTTTTCTTTCTCACAAAGTTATAATCTATCTTGAAGCAAAACCAAAACCTAATATAATTTAAAATTAAAGATTTTGACTTCAAAATCTTTAAACATTTCAACATATGTAGACATTTTTGCCATACATCTCAATAAGACAGGACCCAAAGGAGATTTCTATCTGGTCAAAATCTTTTGAGAATTTTTTTCATAAAGTCCTGGGTGAAGGATAAAGGGCAATTGAATATTTCTCCTATTATGTTATTGGAAAATGATTATGTATTTTTAGTCTTTGTATGCCGAACAGACATGTGACAAAGATAGGCTCCCCACAAATTGATGGGGACACTTTCGAGTTCTCTTCGTCAATTTCACATGTCATTGGAAGCAGCAAGAGAAACAACTCTGAAGAGAATGAGAAAGGAGTTTCTGCATGCATAGATGTAAAACTCAGTTTTTACTCCATAACCTTACAGCACAGAATTAAACAGAAAGATTCTGAAATCCAGTAATGAATTGGCTGAGGAGATCCTTTTTTAGGGTCATATTAGTACAGCTGATCCTGTGTTAGGTAGGACAAGAGGCAGATTGAATCCTTGACTTTTTCCTACAGCTGTTTTCTCTCATCACTATAGAATTTGACACATCCAGTATTTTGGGAGTTATTAATGCTGCTTTCTAAATTCCCCAAAGACTAAAGGGCTGAAGAGACACATAGTGGAACAAAGCAAAATTTCCAATTACAAACAAAAGTGTGAAAATATATATATATATATATATAGTAAGTACCCAAATGTTTTATATTTTCTTTTTCAGGTCATGTTTATACATCACATTCTGTATTCAAAAGCCATTGTAATGTGAGAGATCATTTTTTAGTCACTACTATATGCCAGGCAAAAATCAGACAGCAATCACTGTGGCTATATAATTTCTAAAATGTTGAAAATACTGCTGTGAGATGTTTTTCCATGCTGGATAACTACAATGCAGATGGAGTCTAAAGAGACTTTCTGCTTCATGCAGTTGCTAATGATATTATTCACAAAGCATATACATCAGGCAGATTTGGCTTGACAGTCTCTGAGGTAGCAACCTCATCTCGTTTCTAAAGAGAAATGATGTTCCCTTATGACAGTCACGCTCTTTGAAATTTTGGGAGAAAAAAAGAAAACTTGCAAAAAGTGCCATTTAGCTTAAAAGATATGATTAGGGCAAGAAATCACTGACATAAAATAGTCAACATTTTCTTGAAATGTTTAATTACTAGAAATGGTCAAATTTGCCACTTTCAAACCATCCATTTGCCTTTAGAAACCAGGAAACCCCCTGGCTGTTTCATAGCATTCACAACATCTTTCATTTGAAAAATATTGAAAGATGGGGTAAAATGTAGAACCACCTGGGAATTAACTTAAAAAAACCAAAAACATATATGGCCTAAAAAATTTAGCTGAAATTTCCTTCTGAATTTTGGACTGCAATTGATATGCACAGCTTTGGATTATCAGTCCTCATAAAACAGCATCACAAGCTTTATTTTGATGGAAAGCAGCTGCCTTTATTAATATGATTTTTGTGACAATTCAAGCAGCTAAGGATAAGCCAAAGGGGAATGCAGTGTGTTGGAATAGATTTTGATTTTAGATAAAATCCATGTATCTGAGTGACTGGAGCATGGGCATAGGAGGCATGTAGATACAGGGACATAAGAAATCTTTCAGTCACTATTGCTAGAAAACATGTCTTAGGAACTTCATCTTGAATACTTCATTTACCACAAGAAGAGTTGAGTCATTTGAGCAGAAAGTGCCTTGAGTATCTGGATAGAAAACAAAATACTTTTGCCTCTTCTTCTCAAGTAAACTGGCACTGAAGCTATTTTTCCTCCTAGATGTTTAATACATCAATCATGATCTGCTTTTGTGGAGGTGTTGCAATAAGATGAAGACAGAACTATCTGAAATAACTGAAGTATTCCTGGGACTTATTGCAAATTTAGTGTCAGCATTCTGTTTGTTTACATTTCAATCTTAAATTCAGTTTGGACAAGAAAGAAAAAAAAAAGAAAAACAAAACAAAACAATCTTCATAATGGCTTTCAGTTCCAGACACTTCAGTAGTGGCATGCATAGCTAAGCACTGCAAAAGCATTTCAACATATGTTAGCTTCAGGGATAAGCATTGTTTGACTGGGGCATTCAATATCTTTAACGCGTTTACGTGTTTAAACGGAACTGCCCTGGAAAAGAATGCTGTCTGGAAAATAACCAAACCACAACAACCCATCAGTGACCACCTTCTGTCCTCTTCACTTGTACAAGAATGGTCATGTGAAAAGAAGAAACAATGTGAGTTCTCTGTGAGGTGACTATATTTGCAAGACAGCAGGAACTGAATTTCTAAAAAATCCTGACAGTGAACTGTAAAGCCTTGCCTACCTGTGCAGGTTTTTCTGAAGAGGACAGAATGAACTTTTTCCCAGTCAGTAGCTCCCAAAACACAAAAAAATCCTTTATCTCAGTGAGAGAAATAGAAAACCTCCAACACTTACAGATGTTCACAAATTCTATGCTTGCCCATAACAGTACAGGAGGGATGTACACTGTACGCTCTTCAGCTGGAAAGTTTTACCTCAACAATGCTCCTGTGAGTCCAGCTTCCCTGCTGTTTTCTCTACTCCAAAGTCAGGGTAGAGAAGCTGGTACTTGCTTTCCATCTCTCAGTGTTTCTGAACTGCAGTCTTGCAGTGTCAATACCTTGACTTGGGGAGCATTACTTGGGGCTGTTGTTGACACAAAGCTCAACACGACCCAGCGATGAGCGCTCCCAGCCCAGAAAGCCAAACGTGTCCTGGGCTTGTGCATCCACAGCAGCGTGGCCAGCAGGGACAGGCAGGGCATTGTGTCCCTCTGCTCTGCTCTGGTGAGACTCCATCTGGAATACTCCATCCAGCTCTGGGTTCCCAGTGTAGGAACAAAGGAGGGCCACAAAGCTGATCAAAGGGCTGGAGACCTCTCCTAGCAGGCAGACTGACAGTTGGAGCTGCTCAGCCTGGAGAAGAGTCTCATGAGACCTTAGAACAGGCTTCCAGTACCTAAAGCTGAGGGAACTAACAGGAGTTAAGAATGTGGTTTTTTGATTTAAAGAAGATTAAGGAGAAAACTGGTAAACTCTGTAGTGGCACAGACACCCTACTTTCACACAACAAAATGTGGGCAACACCACAACTATTAAGATCCCCTGAGAATCTCAGTTCAAGGTAAAAAATCCTCACAGCCAAATTCAAGGAAGCAGATGGCTCTGGATTTTCATACAATAGATGAAATATGACACTGAATTGATCAGAACAGTTTGAGATACTCAGTCCATCCGAAATTAAGTTTGAAGATAAATAAATCATTAGGTGTATTCTCATATACAGAGAGGGCAGAAAATGTGCAGTCAGAGCTATAGAGATATTAATTATAAATGAAATTATTATTGTAAAGGGTGCTGCTCTGAGCAATACAAAAGATATGACATAATAGGGATATATTTCCCTTAGTATATGATATACATAGTACATAAACACCAAACAGTCTTTCAGTCTGCCACATGTCTTGTCCAATTGTAATACAAGTTAGAGCTCTGACACACATCTGGAATGAATGATTAGCAGAGAATTCTGGAATAATTCTTTGATCAGACTTCAAATAATAAACTGATAAATTGCACAAACTGAGTTCATAATGGCTTAATTGTAACCCTTTTAAGAGGGAAGTCTGCTTTTGGTGCTTTTGCAGTATTTATTACATAGAAGCTCAGTCCATGATGAGCGGTATAGATAAAAACATGAAATGGGTAATATTATTCCTACTGCTACATACTTTAATTTCTCCTGCCATAAAAAAAAGCCTCTTTAATCTTTTTCTTCTGGTTTAAAAGATACTTTTTCAAATTGGTAGGTAAGGCATGTGGAAATGAAAACAAGACTTTTTCCATATTTGTCTTTCCCTTTAAACTGGTCATGGGAGCTTCAATTTTTTAATCACTGTACTATAAACAGAGGGGCCACTGAAATGCTTCTCAGAAAATTTCTGTTTACAGTTTACAGCTGTGCTAACAAATCTTTGAGCCATGCAAGGGGCTTGATTTGTGGTTTACTCTGTGACCTCAGCTCTGCTACTTATCTTCTTCAGGGACAAGATTTTTCAGGAGTCTTCTCTGATTAACTTAGCTTTTAAGAGAGAGAACATTTGGCTGCTAGAGCCAAACTAATGTTTTAATGTAAAAAAAGCTTGTTAATTCTCTCTGATGATAATACTTCTAAGTCAAAGTCACTCATTAGCCCTTAGAATTAACATCAACATATAAACATCAGTGTCAGCAGAACAGAAACTTTCCAGAAAGTTCTGAAGCCTGCAATTTAAGAGGCAAAGACCATAGATAGAGTGGCAAACAGTATTAGCTTTTCTTGTAGTGATTTTAAAGCTATTCCAAGCCTATATTTTATGACTACTTTATGGCTGTCAGTAGAATTTTCACACATGCATAGTCACCATTGACTGGTATTTCACCTTGCTTACAAGGACATAAACAATTTTGTTAGAAGTTTAAAAATTCACAAGCTAAAGGAGACCTGTAAAATTTTACAGTAAATCTATTCACAGATATCCTGCAGTCTTCTGAACGTGATCATCAGACATGCTGGTCTTAAGAGAAAACAGACAGAACTGCCTGTAGATAAGCAGCACTGTAGGTTTCCCAGCAAGTACAGAAGAGTGCTCTTTTTTTGGATAAACACTTTAAAACAATGGCAACTTCTCTGATGGGAGCAGTCTAGCAAGGAAGGATATACAACTCAAGCCCATCTACTGCTTATGGCAGAGTACAGTATCTTCTCTGAAGTTTCTGTTTTCAACAGTATGAAAAGCCCTGGAAGTGTAGTGGAAGAGATGACACTCCATGTGGTAAAATGAAGATTTTAGGGCCAGCTCAGTGAAGAATAGCACAAGCTTTAGGTACTGATGCAAAAAGTGACAGAAAATATATTCTGGGTCATATTAGACATTACTTGAACTGTCATTTAGGGTAAAAATTCTAAAAGCTCTATTTTCATTGAATATAGGCAATATGAGGCAGAAAAGTCAATTAAACAGTGTGGTTAAAAGGGCTGACATAAAGTTAAAAGAATTCCCATGGCCTACAGGACTTGTATCACTAGTGAATGATCTTCATGACATACCAAATCAAAAAGACAAATGGACACAGGAGTTTTAAATAGTATTATATGAAAATGCTGGAAATTAAGATGTTTTAGAGGGAGGCCACAGTATCCAGTACCTGCAATCCAGTAACAAATGTTTAGTTACAGCTGTACTGGAAAGACTATGATGTAGCCGAGACAAGGATCAGCTGAATCACAGTCTCATGAATTACCCTAGCCTTGTCTTCTAACTGATGTTCTCAAAATAACACATTTTGGAATAATCAAAGAAAAAAAATAAAGCAAGCATCCCCTACTGTTTATCTTAATTTCATCACTTCACCCAAAACCAGCTGTGCAACTTCAGTTGTGTCAGTACATGATTATAAAAAAATCATCTAATTGCATGAATAATTTCATTATTTGAAGGTGTATTGGACATATTCATCGATTATTTATATTCATTGACTTTTGTAAGGAAAAGGAATTCATAATAAAGGATGTTTGGAGAAAAATTCAAGTGTCCCAAAGTTGTTTATGCATCATACAAGGTACATTTACAGAATTTCACAAGCTCCATAAAAATTGTTTCAAAATGTATGGGAAGATCAAGACTGATTTGCACACTGACAGACTCATAGAACACTAACAAAAGAGCAGGGACAGTATAAAACATGAAGTTCAGAAATTAATATGTGCAATGACATATCACATAATCACAGAATATACTGAGTTGAAAGGGACTCACAAGGATCATTGAGTCCAACTCCTGGCCCCACACAGGACAACAGTCTGCACTCTATATAAAGCCACAAGTTTTGAAGTAATGAGTCACAATAAAATCACAATTTCCCATATTCAGAACAGGTGACTTACCCCAAACACAAATCCACAAATCTCTGCCTCATCTCTAAAGTGCTACAGAATAAATAGCATATAAGGCTTGGGATTCAGAGAAACTTAGTATCCTTCACAGTATTTAGAGGTTCTCTCAAGCTTTTTAACGTGACTGAAGTCAACATCCTGCATTATTATGGACACTCACTTTACAGAGATAGTAGGTCTCACTCAGGTAAGACAGTCTGACACATGTAAGATGAGAAAGGACCCAAAAAGCCCAAGGTGAAATGACCTTAGTGAAGCAACAGTCCAGAATAAGGATAGATCTTAATAGTTTCTCTCAAAAAGTATTACAGGATCATTGAAGTTGAAAAGCTTCCTTTTTGCTATACCGAAATATGCTAAACAAACCATGCTAGGCATGGTCAGAATATGCATCCATCACTCAAATAAATCTCACTATGCAGCGCCTGAAATTCCTTGTGAGGCTGTGGGCATTCTATTGATCTTGAAGATCCTAACACAACTATTAAGAAATAAGAAGAGTCTATACACATAACAAGCTACATTTAGAATCAGATGACCAAATAAGTGATGCAAAAAATTAGGTGTTCTGAAAGAAAGAAAAAGGATATTTAAAAAATACTCAGCTAAAATGTGCATGCTAGACACACAATATAAATATTTTTTTCCTTTTTGGGGATAAAATCAACGGTGGATTAGTGCAACACTGACAAAAGAAACAGGATGGACACTACAGGCATCCATGCAATAGCTAAAAGATACAAATTCAAAGAGAATATGAGGAGACACTGAAGAAAGTAAGTGACAGAAAGCAGAAAGATGGATCAGATAAAATTGGGAATGTAGTAAAAGAAATTAAATGCATTCACTATATGTTCATTCTATGAAAAACCAAGTTGGAAGAAAAGCTGCAGTTATAGTTTGGTACAAGGTTTCTTTATGGCTATGAAAGATGATATCTTCTGCAGTTATTTAGGATAAAGAACTATGGCTGTCATACTGGGACAAAAGACTGTTCAAGACAAAAGAATGAAGCTGAGAAATGTTAATGAGAACATAAAGTATTGGAACAAGTAGATTTAGTAGCACAACTGGAATGCTACAGACAAGCCACTATCACCCAAACAGTGAAGACCAAAAATGGCGTAAAAACTGGGCTTTTACAGTATTATAACAGTGGATGTAACCGGAGACAGACAGCTGTAAAATAAGAAGTAAATTCATTCTCAGCTGATAAGAAATTACTTAGCATTGCACATGCCTCAAAAAAAGGTCAACAAACATATAAACAGCATGGGTTCAAATAAAACAGACTGATGTCAGTTCCAGATAATATTTAATTTTCTTGGAAAATGCTTCCCAAGCTAATGATAGAATTCTGAAAATAAATCATGTGGTTGGAAAATTTTGTTCCATACTTAGAAAGGACTTACTCTTATTTTTTTATTACATACTTCTGTTATCTTTTTTTGGTGTCAATGGTCTGCACAATGCATACACTACTGCTGCTTGAAGGGCTTTACAGTGTTATCAGGGAAATCAATAGATCCAAGCAATAGTTAACTGTATCAGTAAAAGTCACTAGTGACAGAAAAAAACACACAGTGATTTTTTTTCTGAATTCCCAAAACTAGAAAATGGGAATGTCATATTCAAAATTATTCTACTATTTGCTTCACTTCATTGAGATTAATTTCAAAATTCCTATTAATTCTCTTCCCCATAGCCCCTCCTTTCTGAACAGTGCCAGTACATGAAATTTTGAAGGCAATGCCGGTCCACCAAAACAAGCCATCTGTCTGGACAATAAACAAAGCAATAGGTACTGATTTAAACAGCTTAACTCCCAGCAAACTCTATTGTCCAGTGTCCATAATCCAAAAAAAAAAAGAGAGCTGAACAGCAAGAATCAACAAATACTTACCAGTAAATCCTAAATGCTGTATTTCAGATTGTTCAACTCTTTTTCTCTAACTTACCAAAAATTTTCTATCTTTGGAAATTGTTTTGACTGAAGTTGCATTGTAGCTGTACTTTCTTCCAGATACTACAAGTAGTAGTCATTAACTGGAATGCTATCAAGCCTATCTGTACATGTAGAAAAGATTTCATACTGAACATTCCTCATGTTTCACAATGATTTGTAAACTGAAGGTATTTGATGTAGATGAAGAATATATAAAGTGATAAAGTGTAATTTTTAAAGTCATTGTTTCCTAAACATAGTTACAGTCTAAAACAAAACAAAACAGGGTTTGATATAGAAAACACATGTGGGAAAAAATTGTCTAGGGACTGCAAAAAGCAATAGAAGCCAATGGATTTATATTTTCTACACTGATAGCCTGACAATCATGGCATAAAGCAAGATCAATGAGAATATAAAATGAAATGTAATGAATTATAAGCTTTGGCTGGGAACAAATATGGAAAATTGTTCATGACAGATAGAAGAACAAAAAGGACAGTCCTAAAAGCAAAAATCTCAGGGAGAACAAGACAGAGGTGACATGCATGCCAGTGCTCAGAAATTTAGTATTCAACATATGGACAGAGATTGGAAGAAAAAGGTCACATCTGAACTTTGAGTTTGGATATGGAGTCAATGAAGTCTACAGAGGATTGCAAAGATGGTTCTGGAAGACAGTAAGGAAAAGGGCAACTAATGCCCTTTCATTAGGATTTCAATAGAAGATTTTTTAAAGTCTGCTCCTCCAAAGGAGAAAAAATAACAGCATTGGAGAGACTGCTGCCATTTGTTGATGAAGAGCTGGAAAAACAACCTAAAGCTGCTGAACACCCCAGAGAAAAAAAAAACAGCAAGAAGAAAAGACAAAATTAACTATGCCTACTTGTATGTATTATATAAACCTTTAGGGCATGCTGGATAACATGCTGTTTTGTTTTACTTATGAGCAACAAAATGTTTCATTATCCCTGTCAGATAATGATCAAGTACAAGAACTGAATCAAATGCATTCCTCTAACAGTGCAATCTAAGATGATCAGAAACCTGGTGGAAGCCAGATGTTGTGAACAAAAGTGAAGACCCTTCTGGAAAGCCTCTTTGTAACAAGGTTTTTTTATGTTGGCATCTAGCTCCATGCACATCCATTTTGCAGATGGTGCAGAGTATCCTTGAGTAGATGTACTGTTCTGCATGGTGGCCAAGAAGAAATCCAGGTTGGAGTTAAAAACTAAGGTGAATAATTAAGTTCAGGGTAAATGAGTCAGGGTACTTATCAACCATATCAATATTTACCAACTGTACTTAGCAAATGACACTAACAGCAAAAAACTCATCCTGAAATATTCTGGACTCTGAAGAGTCCCATTTCTTTTCCAGAAGCAAGAGAAATTAAAGCACTAAAGAACAGCACCATTTTGAGGCTGCCACCTGAATGGCACCCTGTGGACTGGAATCACCTTGCAAGAATGAGAGTTTGCAGCGGGGCCCTTTCTGTCCACCAGGAGCACCAAAATTACTGCAGCTCTAATCACTGGGTGTGGGCTGGGGCCTTTAATCCTGAGAGCAGTCTCTGCTAAAATAGAGAGACTCCAGCCCCAAGCAGTCATCCAGGTACCCATGCAGAGAGTAAAACCTTACTTTTAATAACCAACTCAATAATCAGACCTGTGAGAGAAAGGCTGGGTTTAGGATTACAGACTAATGAGTGCCCTACTATAGCTGACATAGTAATCCAGTTTTTGCAGTTACACCGCATTCCTAATTTGTCAGCTCATATGACTCTTCTTTCCTCAGTATAGGCTCAGAGTTTCTGAATATAGAAGTCACAAAATAATTTTACTTTACACATGATCATTAGACAGTAATTTATTTCCAGTGCACTAAAAGTCAACATTTTGTGTTTTTATAAAAAAGTATTTGATCACATACTGCATTTGTACTTCTCAAAAGAATATGTAAAAATGTTCCAACAAAATAAATCCTTAAAATAATGCTGTAAATATGTCTTCAGAATAGGTTATTAGCTTAAATGAAACATACTGGAGCTGCCTCGCAATGCTACTATTGAAAATTTCATTTACTTCATTGGAATACCTATATAAGAGAGTAGACCAAAAACAACACAAGCAAATCTATGATTTGGAAATTTCTTTGCAAGACAAGCAAGTTTCTTGCTTTTGAGTAAAGTAAGCAAATATTCTGTCCAGTCATCACAACAAATGATCAGCAATTCAAAAGAGAGAAACAGGTGAAATTTCTGTGAAATTTGAATTTGATCAAGACATTTTTCAGATTTCTCAGATGGGGTATATGAATACCTATGTAAGCAGATCATCTTAGAAATCAATTCACTGCTTTGGTGATAGTTGTGTCTGCACTAGAAAGACATGCTCAGGCAGCTTTACCCCAGGAAACACTCTGGCAGCAAAGGCCTGCCACTGCAATAGCTTGAGAAAAGGAAAACAAAACACCCACTAGCAATGAAAAAAGCTTGAAGCAATGAAAAGATGCATCACTCTTGTGACAGATGGGACATCCCAGTGGAAAACAAGCACCAATAACAGGCTGACTGCAAATTCTACGCCTACTAGGTTGCTTAAACTTATCTTGTATGCCTCATTTTTTTCCATTCATACTTCTGCATGTCCATGTTTGTAAGATTCAGCCACAGCTTTAGGTCATGTTGCAGATAAGAACAGCTACAAGTGGTATTAACAAGGTACAAGTGCAAGCTTTGCACAACTATATAATCGCCTGTAGACTGTCACAAATTATGCATTAGATATTCTTAGCAGGAATAATTAAAAAAGCAGCAGTTCATTTAAAATGATAGTATTCCTAATGCCCCCAAGAATTCTGCAGCATCTCAGAATGCTATTTTTACAGAGTGTATAAATATCAGTTTTGACAGAACGTATGAAGGAGACCATGAGGGAGAGACCAGAGTCAACAACAACTCTAAAATAAGAGCCTTTCAGAAAAAAATCTGACATCCACACTCAGTGGAAAAATGTAGGGAAAAAAAAAAAAACAAAGGAAAACAAAAAACCCAGCAGAAAACAATTTAGCAAGCTAGTGAAAAATTGTTCTTCAATACAGGAGTGGTCATCTTCATGCCATCCTCAGCACAACAGGTACGGATCATCCAAAGAAAAAATGCAAATGCATGATGAGCAAAGCATGTCAAATTCACAGGAACAAAAGTGGATATGTTAGGTAAATACAAAATATTTTTGGAAATTGCCTACAAAGGAGACAATTACTGTGCCACAAAAATTAAGAAAATCAAGGCAGTTTCCCACCAACCAACAAAATGTTCATAGTCATTATCAGGCATTGCAGTAGTGGGATGCACTAAAGGGGCAAGAGAAATAAGAACACCTGCAAAAAAAACAGTATCTACACAAATTTGTAAGTGAAAACAAAATGTCCAATTATCTGCCAAAAAATTGTTCAAAAACCTTTGCTGCAAGAGCAAGAAAATCTGATGCATTTTGAGCTCTACATTAGATATTTAATATATGCTAAGACATAAATTGTTGTTTTCTCCATACTTACCAGTATACAGAGGAGATGAAAAGCTCTTTTACTGAGCTTGACGAGGATTACTTTGTTAACTCTGTAGTCCTGAAAGTTTCCATCCAGAACAGTTAGAATGAGCTTGTCCAATGAAGATTATGTGTACATGACACTCATGAATACAAAAATTCCCATGGGAAGCTGTCTCAACAACCATGAATTAAAAAAAAAAAAAAAAACCAAAATTCTTCTAATTTATCCTAAGAATTAAAGCCACCACCTGTGTCTAGGTGCTGCAAAGGTAAAGATTACTGTCCTCCCTCCCCTCAGAAATGCTGAATATTGTTCTCCTGTGTATGAGAGACTAATTTCTGGAGTGTGTATATCCACAAGTAATACACAAAATTATGAGTTAAAATGTGCCAGCAGATGCTGCAGTAGGAAAAAAAAAGGTTAAATGAAAAGGTCTTTCTACAAAAACCACCAAATTAGAGGAAATATTTCTGGATGTATGAGTATCTGTAAATTCATAAACCTAAACTACACAAAATTAAGTAACCTTTGGTTTGAATAACTTCTGCAACATGGTAAAAATCAGTAGGATTTACATGTGCTTTAATACAAATGTGGTTTTGTACATACCCAAGACAAGACACAGCCAATGCCATGACAATCCTTAGTGACAGATGTTGGAATGTGTTACCTCATCAGGAACGGAGAATAAGATGGGTTTACAAGCACTGAAGAGATTCTCAACAGTACAGTTCTTCAGACAAGGGGAAAAAAAAAAAAAACCAACTGAAAAATTAGTGGTCACAGACAGCCAGACTGAGAAATTTCCAAAGGAACATCATACACATGATACGATTCACAACAGAAACACCCATCTATACATCTACAACGGCAAACCCCCAATTTACTCAGATTAATGAATGTAATAAAGAGTTCCTAGAAAGTAGAAAAGGACAAATATATCAAGAATATACTTGTGTGATCTGACCAGACAACTCTAGTACACGTAAAACTATCTTTGTCCTAAGTAATAATTCCCATTTGTTACCCTGCAAAGTAGCAATCATTGGTGGTCTCTCATGTTTTCTTTACTCCCAAGTGTGCTCTTGAAGCATCAATTTCCAGACTTAAAAGCTTGCATACCTACTATACATGAAATTGTAAGTGGCTTCCTACAATGCACCCGCCTCAGGACATATAGGTCAGGCACTCATGACCCTTACCTGTATTCAACTTTATTACAACCCTATCAGTGATCCAACAAAAATCCTATTCCAGCTCCAGAGTTATGGAAGACTTCTCTGCTTACCAGACTTAGGGTTTAGGGCTATGAGCAGTACATCAGCCTTCTTACTTACTGGGCAAGTACTGCAGAGACAAAAAGTGAAGCAAGACAGGACCTTGGCAGGAGATTTGCTATTGATTTCAGTAAAACCAGGATTTCACTTTTAGGGAAGTTATTTCCAGAGATCAGGCATACTTCTGGAGATGGTGCTTCCTTGCAAAGGGTAAAGGTGATTTTGTAGAAATCACATTCAGTTAATCTATCAACCTCCCTTTGACTTGCAAAGCAACAGCCAAGAGGTGATACTTTTATTCTCGTTACAGGAATAGCAATGCTATGTAATATTGGTACAAAGGCAAAAGCATGTAAACTGACAGAAAACACCCAGGCAATAGGAATCATAGAATAGGTTGGGCTGAAAGGGACCTTAAAGATCATTTAGTTCCTATGCCCTGGTATGGGCAGGGACACTTTCCACTATACCAGGTTGCTCAAAGCATCACTGAACCTGGCCTTGAACACTTCATGCAGCATCCAAAACCTCACTAAGCCATCATCCAATGCATCAACACTTCTTCAGCTGGGGCAAGGTGATTCCAAAAGGATTTCTATGAACACTCACAACACCTGAAAGTTGTATTTGATGACTGAAAAGGTCCCATTCAATCCTGTGTTCAAAGTGAGAGCTAATTCAGTGACAGATTCAGGGAAGGTTCAGAGATGTAATATGGAATAATGGTAATGTGGGGAAGAACCTAGGTTTTAAAAAGTAGATTAATATTATGTGAACCTGCATGTTAGTTGGTGCACATTGCAATACTCAAATTCCAGAAGGCAGACCTCAGTATTACACTGTCAGAGATAATCTGGAGACATCTTTAATGTAAATAATTACTATAATTAAGATTGTGTATTTTACATTAATATGCCTTAACTTTAAATAAAGAGCATGAATTCTTCATCCAAAAGAAAAATACAACTGAAGTAAATTATTAGTTTGTATTTATGCAAACTTTGAATCTTCATAGTATGCAACTCCCATATTTTCAAAGTACTCCTATTAAAAATGTCACACCCTAGCTGTACTAGACTCCTTCACCTGTGAAAATGAAAAATGTCTCCCAAATACAGACAGGGAGATGACAACATCCTTAAAAATCAAATTAAACTAAGGAGTAGAAAACTGTTTATCAGTCATTCTGGAAAACAGAAACATAAAATGAAACCTGTAGTCACTACTGGGGAAAAAGAATACTCATCATTTTTTCCCAGCATGCAAAGACTTGGTGGAACTTCTGCATGGTGTGACTGGATATCAATTTTCAAAGCTGATCCCTGTACTCATGCCCACTCACCACTTTGGTTCATCTCCACAGAGCTAGCCACTTGTCTGGCTGAGTAACAAAGTTCTGGCAGCTGCACTAGAACCTCAATAGGCTTTTACTTGGTGCAGCTGAAACAGCTGATGAAAAAAGAAGTCCCATTGACCTCAAAACCAAGCATGGAGCTGACCTCTGTCAGCATAGGGGCAAACCACCTCTGCTTGGTGACCTCTCCCTGAATACAAATCAATTTTGCTAACTTTGCATCTGCAGCCAAAACCAAACCCCAAACAAACAAACAACCCCATGTGATATGACAAAAACAGCCCTTATACTTCAGCACCATGAGCAGAATACCGTGTACACATCATGCTGAATGGGGTTTCTGTAGGCCTAGATGAAAAAAGTATGTATGCAGTCCAACTTCCACAATAAAGGTAACTGAACAGTCAGTTTAAAGGCGTTAACTGAAAATATAATTTATCTGAAAACATCCATAAACCTTTCCAGCTGCTTAGTCTGTGTTCGACTAGAGAATTTCAGTTCTTGGTCATGCATATAAGTGTCTAAAATTGGCTGGTTCTATTGTCTCTCATTTTAGAGAACAGGGGTTCTCAGGAAGGACACAGAGTCCATATGAAGCATTGAAGGACTTTAGTGAAATTCTTGCAATGGTAAAGATGAGTCTTCCACCCCCAAGAAAACCCAACCCACCATCCTGCCCAAAACCCAAACAAATTCAAGTTCCCAACTCAAGTACAGGATTCTCTGATATAACCAAGACCTGAATTTTTATGAAGACCAGTAGTCTAACACCTATTCTTCAAAAAGCATATCTAACTATACAACCTGGTACTGTATTAGGAAATTCATAAAATTAAAAGAATGAGCTGAAAATTTTTACTTCTGGTGTTAAGTGTTTCTTAAAGGAATGGAAGTCTGTCTCCTCATTAACCTACAGAACATGAAACTTTTTACACATGCTGGTCAGTGACTACCACAAAACTACAGAAGTTACCATCTAAATGTTGTAAACAGCTTTGCTGATTACTTTCAGATGCTGTTCTACTTGAAACCTTGATCATCCCACCTGTCTACCTGTGACTTTAGGAGGGCTAGATTTGGAAAGAATTTTGGATTTTTTAGTAGCAGCACTTATATTATAGTCCCAAGCTTTATTTAACTACACACATTAAATACATGTTCATTTGTTCATTCAATAAGCAAACATTTTCTGCGTTGTTAGCAATATGTTTTCTGTTATCTTGAGGAAATCTTAGTAACACCTGTCCTCCTGAAACAGAGGTCTGTAATTGTTTCTCAGGAATGGAAACATGGTATTTAAGACAGCTCAGAGATGTGACTAGAAGAGAAAAACTGCCAGCAGCAAAGGGAACAAGTTCTTATTGACATAGCAAAACTAAACTGTGATGCCTAGCATTGCATTGACACCACAAAGTTTTTACTGCCCTAGGAAAGCAGGCCTGACCTGAGAAACAGAATGGACATTGCCACCCTAGCAATGGATGCCTTCTCTTGGTAGCATTTTCTGTCACTAACCTAGACTTGCTGATGTCTGACCGCTGGAAAGACATGAAGTATCTGTATTATGAAAGAAGTTGGATAGCATGAAAAGAAATAGGAAAGAGAGAAGAGCAGAAGCAAATTGGATATTGCTAATGAAAAAACTAAAGATAAAAAAACTTTATGAGAAAAGGAAAAACTCCTCAAAAATAACCTAAAAGAGACAGCAAAGAGTAGAGCATATGAGTATCACTGCCCACTGGCAGCAGCTACACTAGAAAAAGCAATGTCTCTAAAAACTTCAAAATGCAGAATCTTGCAAAAAGAATAAATACCTGAGCTTGGCAGACACGTTAGTAAGAATAAATTATTAATTATTTGGAATACTCACCTCTACCTTTAGGTCACTAACAGCACAGTATCATTTAAATAAGCCTTTGAAGTAAATTTTTGATTCAGTAAATTATTCAATCAAAACCGGTCTGAGGAACAACTTTATTGAAACTGTATTTTTATGCTCACTTCTGTTCAACAATTGGCAAAATTCAGCATCTCCTCTAGACATTTTCCCCTTCTCCCAACCAGCTTACCATTTTTAATACTGGAAGTTATTAATTTCTGAAATAATGTTCATTGCCATCAATATCTCAGTTTTTATCAGAACCCTGAATTTTTGCTATAACTTGATCTTCTAAGCTCTCTTCCTTGTGTCAAGGATTTGTTGGGCTACCCACAGTCTCTCAGGGCACAAAATGAAGTCCAAGGTTCACCTGTGACAAAAAGAAGGATTTCATTAGTCTCAATTCACAAAAGGAATTTCATTTATTAGATAAAAAAATCTTTACTAGAGCATTTAATATTATAATTTTAAAACTAAAAAACAAAACATCATCAAGAACAACATTTTTCTGAAAAGGCTGATGATATCTCCAATCTGGTTATCAAAAGATAGCTCCATCCTTATTTTTAAAATTTTTATTCTAGAAAATGCATTAAGAGAGGAGCACTCTTCAACTAGATTCTTACACCGCTTGAATCAAAATCCAGGGCCAGTTTGAAAAGCCTCCAAAATTAAATTCTAACTGATAGATTCCCAACCCTAATTCTGCAATGGTTGTATTATTCAGCAAAGAATGAAAAAAAAAAATCATAAGTAGCTGTGTTAGTTAGTTCTTTCAAGAGTGACTTCACTGATCTCAAGAGATTTTAGAGAGATTACCCTTACTCAATATTACCCTTGAGTTCATTGTATTCTTTTGAGCACTCAGAGCTGTCTTCACAGAACTCTTGGGATCTAAAGCAGGTGAGGCAGATTGAGCATGCAAACATTGGGGTTTTTTCCCTTTGTTACTGCCATCTCATTCAGAAAAGCACTTACCACACGTAGGTAAGTTTAAGCATGTGTGCAGTCCTAGTGAAATTAACTGCATCTTGCTGCCCAGGGCCCCGGGGCCTCAGCAATGTCCAACTTCCTCTATGCCTTCTTCACTAGTAACAAAGTTTTAGCAACAAAACACTTGGGCCAAGGACATGGAAAACTAGAAAAATGTACAAAAACCCAACTACACCTAGCACAGAACGGAGATTGGTGAGAAGCAGCTTTCTGCCCTGATTCAGTAGGTGCTAGCCACCAGCTTGGCACCAGTCCCTGGATCATCCCAGCCCATGCCAAGTGTGAGCAGACAGGACAGGCACACAGGAGTGAGGCTGCTGGGCCTCCCTTCCCGCACTGCACTCCACTGGAGGGGGCAGCCAGGGAGCCTCTGGACCTCAGCACACCAAACACCCAGAAAAAAAGCAACCCGCCAGGCCAAGAGAGCGGCTTCAAAAGGAAGAGCAAGAAGAGCAAGAGGTGTAATACCATTCAAGAAAACTTTCCTCACTGACTTTAAGAATGGTCCAGTCCTGCAGTCACTGAATACCCAAATCTACCTGTCACCAAAAGAACAGGTGTGTGTTGACATCTTAATGTCACTAGCAGAAAACTAATCTCCATAGTCAAAGGCTTAGAACTGCTCCCTCACCTTGTTCTTGATGCATTGTTTTTCTTGGTGTGGGTAACAACAAAGGCATAAGGATACCAGCAATCAACAAATTTGTCTGTAGTATTACATAGATCACTTAAATTATCTCCTCAGTTTTCTGAGATGCTCTGATTTGATGTTGACAGTTTCAAGTAAAAATTCCACTCGTTAAAAGTACCAACAGTTCTTAATACACCTTCCCTAAGGCTAGTTATTGCATCTTCCGAGGGTGGATCTGTTGAATGACCTTATTTCTGATCTATGAATATTTATAAGGGTAAATGAGACAAGGATTTACACAAAACTTCTTTTTAAAATGATCTGTTCTCATTCTTTTTGAAAATTGGCTATTAAAGAAGGCACATCAGTTTAAAGTTCAAGCTGCATGAATACGCTACCAAGATATGGTCATTAAAATCCTTATGCCTTGAATGTTTCCCTTGAACTTTGTTTCAAAGTTAAAAGATTACAGATATCATAAACCAAATTCAGTCTTTGTGTAGGTCAGCTTTAAATTGCAGCTGTTCCCATCAGGACTGAATTGGTGTCAGGCACCTCTTGGATTACAAGCCACCATAAAAGAAATAACAGACCAGAACTATGAAACTTATTACAAGTCAAGTACATTAAATAAAAGAGGATCCTACCAGTTGCATCATCAGCTTCTGTGTCTAGAAGAGCATCTATTGAAGCCATGCTTGTGCCTATGAAGGAGTCTGTAGTATCAGACACTCCTCGCTTGCTGAGACAAACTTCTTTGAGTTACTGACTTCTCTGCTTTGATCAGTGTCTTTTACTAACCTTCTGACTGTCAGGAAGGTTACACCACTTGTTGAGAAGGTTTTTCTAGGCCTTCCTACTATTCCCCAATGCACTTTTTAAATTGTAAGTCCACAGGTTCAATTTGTAGTATCTTCCAATACATATGTATATAATAGAGAGTAGGACAGAGATGAAAGATGATTTCCCCCACCAAATCCACCTTTTTGTGAAAGGGTTAAATACTCTTTATTTCTGTTAGTCCTCTCTTGCAAAGAGGGAAGAAAAATCTTCAGTGAGATACATTTTCTTCAGGAGGTATCTTCTGTTCCTCCCTGACCTTTTTCCAGTGGAATTTTCATCCTGTGTCCTTTTTCCTCAATAAATGTGCCAGCAAGACTTAATTAATAAAAGTTGTTGCAAAAGTAGAAGTTTCTTTCTTATTACATTTCTGTAAAAAGTCGTAACTGCCTTTGGCATTACCAAGTTACAAAATAGTTGTATGGATAAATCAGATTATTTTCAATGTAATCTCTTCCTGAATAATCTGAATTAGGAAAAACAAGACTTGGGAGACTTTAGTCTTCAAACTTAACAATATTAGGCCAGGGTCTTACTTCCTGTTACAAATTTATTTGCCTGAGCAAGTCCTAATTGAAGGCCCAATTAAATGGTGGTGCTTACACAAATAGTTATTCCCAGGCACAGGTTTTTGCAGGATTAGTCAAGAACAATTACAACACCTTTTTAAAACTTGTGTTATTTCCAAAGATTCCTTTAACCCATTTACTAAACCCCCCCCCGCATATTTTAAAGAGAAAACCCCTCAAACTTAAGAGCCTTAAAAGCTTGCTCCTATTTTTCTCCTAAATCAACACTATAAACTAATCACCACATTGTACCGAGTATGTACTTGTTTTAATTAATCCTTAGTTTCAGAGGGTCAAGCAGTATCTAGTTCATGTTCCAGTCTCAAACAATTTATGTTCAGAAGAATGCTCTACTCTCCTAGCTGTTGCCAGTTTATTGCAGCTCTTAACAGTCACTATTGACAGAAAAGGCAAGAACAAGAAATGCAGCAAAAGTGAGCACATGTTGAGATTCAGGAGGGATTACATGACATCTACAGCAGAGACAGGCACACACAGAGCCCAAGCGTTCAGTTATGTCTCCAGAAAAAGACACCACGTTTATTTCAGACTTGTCCGTATTGCAAACTACCCACAGAAGTGCCAAGGCACAGATTTATTAATTAAGGAAGTGGAGAATATCACCCATTCCCCTAGAGTAACCCAAGTAATATGCCTGTCTCAACCCTTTCTCCCTCTGTCTAAAAGTCTTCCAAGGAACAAGGGTAGTCAAGTGCTCAAGTGGACTTATGGAGTTGGAGCCTCCTCTCAATTACAGGCACGTGTTGCCCTGCAAACTCCAGTGAATGGAATTTCTGCCAATGAAAGCATGAAGATAACAGAGCTTTCAGAATTTACAACAGTGGCAATTGTAGAGAGGAAAAAAATTAAAATCTGTTATTCTTCATTTTGATCTTGTGTGTGGCATTCCACTGTGGCTGAATGAAACTGAAGCAGACAATCCACTAGAATTACCTGAATTAACCTCAGAAAGACAAGCATGCCACTGTCTCCCAGAGTCCAGTACTAGATACCTTTCTTAGGCTAGCTCAAAGCCCAGGCTCAAGTTCCCCCTCAGATGAATTTTAAGCCATTAACTAATGAACTCAGTGCAGTAGTAATGGAGACCTTGACAGCCCAGTTGTGAAAAAAATAAAAGCAGCTTCTCAGTTGTCATGGAGTGAAATTCTGCTTTCATTACCAGTACAGCTCTCTTGCCATGCTCCTGTATTTTTTTCAATGAAAGATGCATAGGGTTTGGAGTGCACAGATTTGGTACACGTGCGCAGCAGCTGGTCTGACATGATAAAGCAGAATGTATCTGAAGAAGTTCCTGCCTGTCTGACCAATAATCCATGAACTAGGAGGGATTTACTCAACAGACCAGCACAGATTCTATCCTGTCAAAATTAGAGACTGATTTTTTTAAAAAGTGCCTAAAGCTGTTTTCTGTTAGATGCTTTCCATTCCCCAAAGACCTAGACAGCAAGTAGGAGGCGAACAAAGGTGGGGGGAGGGAACTGTCTGAATCCTGCAATGTTTATAACTTCGCATTCGCTTGATTTGAAGCTCCAACCATAGAATTTGTTACTGAAGACATTTCTGTAACTCAAAGAAAATCAATCAGAAGAATAGCATCCAGCATGCACAGACACACACTGTATGCCAAGGCAGCATCCCCGGTACCGTGTCTCAATCTCATTCTTAAATGCGACTTACTTGCCATCCTCTTTTGCTAGGTGGGAACTGCCGAGAGCTAAAAATAGCGCCAGGATTCAGTGGCGGGAGCTAAAAATACCCTTTCCCGCTCGATTATCGACTCGGCAGGGAAGACGGAGCTCTTGGCATCTGCCACAGCCTGTAGCCGCCAGCTGGGGATGCAGACTCGGAGCCCAGCCCGGAGTTCCGCGCTCGGGGAAAGTTTCTCCGGCAGACGGAGCGGCCGCGGCGCTGCCCCCCGGGCACACGGGACCCCCCCCACCCCAGCCCGGGCGGCGCCCCCGGGCCTCCCCGCCGCCCCTTACCCGCGTTTCGCAGCTTCTTGTTGCGGTACACGGACAGGATGACCAAGAGGTTGCCCAGCAGGTCCACCGCGATGGTGAAGATGAGGATGGCGGCCAAAGTGGAGGTCACCCAGGGCTGGCGGCGCGGGGCGCCCTCGGCCGGCGGGTCCCGCGGGAGGACGGAGCTGTTCAGCTCGCTCTCGTTCACTCTCATCCTGCCGCCGAACCTCCCAGGGCACTACCGGGTACCGGCGGGACCCGCCCGCGCCGCGTCCGGCGGGGGCAGCTCAGGTCGGGGCGGGGGTCTCGGCGGCGGCCGCCCTGCGCCGCGGGACTGCCCACCCTAGGGCGGAGCGGGGCAGGCGGGAGCGGGCGCGCCTCCCATGGCGGCCGGCACTCCGGCAGGAAGTTTCCCCGAAGTGTGCATGTGCCGCGGCGGGACACTTTTATAGCCCGCCCGCGCCGCCGCCCCGCCCGCCGCCACCGCTGCCGCCAGGTGACACCGAGCCGCCCCCGCGCCGGCACGTGCGCGGCCGGGGCTCCAGCTGCTGCCGCGCGGCGCCACAGCTCCCCCCCGCGGCCGCCGCCCGCCCCATTCACGGCGCGCTGCGCTTCCCCATTCATGCTCCCGGCCGCTCCATTCAGAGCCGGCCGCTCCATTCACCGGCGGAGGCGCGGCAGGGATCGACGGGGCTTGCTGTCTGCGGTTGGGTGGTTTGCGGCGCTCGGCGCTATTTTTAGCCCTCCTGGTTAACGCCGGCTCTTAATTAGGCGCCCGCCGAACTCCCCTCCCCTCCTTCCCCCCTCCTTTATTTAACATCGCACCCGCACGGTAACGTGAGCGCGGCGAGAAACCTCCCATCGGGGAGCGGGTCGGGGCTGCTATAAAAAGCTCCTCGCGAAGGAGACTGGCTGGCTGGGCAGGGGGGGCGTCTGAGGACCCGCGTCCCGGGAGCACCACGTGCTGCCGCAGCGAGGGGGCGGCGGGGGGGACACGCACCGCCTCGGCTGCCCCCCCGCCTTCCTCCCCTGCAGCCTTTCTTCCTCCCCCGCACCCGGGGCAGCGGGGGCGGTCTGCACAGGGAAGACGGAGAGAAAGGTAGCGGGGATGCCCCGTGCCACCCCTGCGAGCCCGGTGAAGTCTAGATCGCCTGTTCCCCAAAAGCAGCGTTTGCTTCAAAGAAAGGAGGGAACAGGGAGCCATTGCCCAGCCGTGAGGAGGACCCAGTTGACTGAATAGGATACCCCTTCACCCTCTCGTGCGGTGGGCGCACTGGTAAATAAACTAAATTAATTAAAAAAAAAAAAAGGCACTTTCTTCTGACTGAATCTTCTCGCTTGTATGGCATAGAGCTGTTGAAAATCTCGGAGCAAACTGGGCGTGGGAATCACTCTCCCATTCAGGACAACGGGCTGCGAGTGCGGGCGGCAGTGCGCGCTGTGCTCCGCGGAGCGCAGGGCTGGGCGCGGCCAGGGCGGCCCCGCGCACCCACCGCCGTCCGGCGCGGAGCCTCCGCGCTCGGCGCTGCTGCACTGCGGGGAGCAAGAGGGGTCCGCGGCGGGAGCGCGGGGCTGCTCTGCCGGTGCGCGGGGCTCCCCTGCCGGTGCGCGGGGCTGCGCGGGGCGCTCATGCGGCGCAGCCTGCGCCCAGCCCCGGGCTGACGGCGCTGTCCCGTGGCAGCCCGAGGTGAGGGATAACCAAAGCCACCGTTGTCACCAGCGGTTACGTAACGCGGCGGGTGTGACCGGACACCGCGGGTGCGGCCGGCCCGCAGCCGCGGAGGGGCGGGTGGAGGCAGCAGCGGCACCCCCGCCCTGGCAGGAGCCGCAGTCCCAGCCTGCACGGCTGAGTGCCAGGGAAACCCCGAGCTTCCCATTCACCCACGATTTTCTTACACCACCGCGGACAGCGGAGCGAGGAGCGCCGCCGCTCAGCCTCCCGCTGGTGAACGAGACCGCTTGTGTTCGGTGCGGGAAGTGCTGATTTATTTGATCACTTACTGACTTATTAAATGCTCGATATTCCGGCAGCGTGTTTCCCGCCGCCCCGATAAACAGCAGTCCCGGGGAGATGTGTCGGCACCACACAGCATTCCTTCCCACGGCTTCCCGAGCAGCATCCAAAGCCCATCCATCACTGGAGATGGAGAGCAGCAGCCCGCGCTACAAGAGGAGGAGCCCCTCAGCGCGGCGCCGCAGCCCCTGGGCAGGGAGAGGGTGGTGGTGAGCACACAGCCGCCCATGGCAGCCGCATCCACCCAGCGCCAGCCCCCGCCCTCCATCCCCCGGCCCGTTAGTGCTGTGTCCGTGTAGGTGCATAACAAGTAGGTTATCAAGCTGTGGGAGAAGATTAAAAATAGGAGGAGCCAGTATCAGGGGCATATCAGATCAAGGGCAGGCACACGTGGAGACAGGCAGAACTGCCTGGTCCTCAGTAGACCTCCACGGGTGTTTGACTGGACGGGGAGGGGCTGGCTGCCCAGAGACAGCTGCGAAGTTTCACAAGGTCAGGTATTTTTAACCAGAAGGTAGAGCAGCGATGAGGATCAGCCCAGGATTTTGCTTCAAAGGAAGGGAATCTGGTCCATGCAGGAACTGTTGTTATTTGTCTCATTCCTGGGATGTTCAGTGACATATTTGCAATTTTGATCCACAAGGGAATGGAGCTATCACTCCATCCATCCCATTTTAGTCTTGTGAAAAGAGCGTGCTCTGGACCAAGGCTGCTTGTGTGGTGGGAAGGGAATACTTCTTGAAAAGGGGACTGAAGATGTCCTCAGGCATCCCTACCAGAAACGAGAGCTGTACGAGAGCTAAGGGTAACTCAAGCACCAGCAAGGGCCATGATACATTGAGAAGCCTCGTGCTGCTGCTCTGTGTGTTGGATTCGCTTCCTGCAGACTGGGAGATGGGCATCAGGATGTGGGTCAGGCTCCAACAAGAACCACCTTCCCATTCCCCACCAAGGAGTGGGACAGCATTCTCTTTCCTCCCTCTCACCTTGACAGAGACATCTCATACTATAAAATGCTGCTCTTTAAGGTTTTGCATGTGTTTACTCATATTCTGGAGAGTTAGAGACTCTAAGATGCCACCCAAAACAAGCAAGCTGTGAAAACTGCAGAGGAGCAGATCTAACAACATCAGGCTCCTTCACACTGATCAACATTCAGAGTCAGTCAGACAATCTTAGAGGCAGTTTGGTATTGTTTGTTACATTCTCTGAGGCTGGTCTCTCTGCCCTCACATTTTCTACCCTTTTTCTACATATTCATTTTTAAAGTACAACTGAGTGAAGTTAAATGATGCTTTGCATGAAAGCAGCGTAAGATAAGATCAGGGCAGAAGAAGAAGCAAATCACTTGGGCCATCACCCCATATTATAATTTAAATCAGAGTTGACTTCACATCGAGTGAACAACATCGGCCGAGATCTTATTACATGAAGAAATATGGAACTTGTCTGTTCTGTCATAAGAGAGTCCTGATTTGGTTTTACTTGAGTTGTTTGGGACATGCCTGTTGCTCAGTCTGTCTCCAGCCAAGTTTCCTGGTGGATCTTGAACTCATGTTGAAGTCTTGGTTTTGGTCCTGTCTCCTGTTGCTGCAACCTGGTCTCTCTGGATGAGTGCAAGCCCTGAGTCTTCCTTTTGTCCTCTCTAGGGCTGGCAGTTGAGCCTGTTGTCAGCATCTGGCTCTGCCTTCTGCTCTTAGGTCCTGTGAGACTGTGGTCTGGCCACAGCCTGGGCCAGGTTTTCCTTGGCTCCTGTTTGGCTTTCCTATGGAGACGCTCTTAAAACTACACAGCAATGACATTAGATGGGTTGAAGGAGCACCGCCCACATGAAAACATAGATGGAAATATAGAAAACATGAGAAGACATCAACAATTCAGCTGGTTCTCTGAGTAAGAGAATGGAGACTGCCTGGCAGATGTGGCTGAGATGATCAGTAACAGGGGCAGGTACTGAGAGCACGCTGGTGCGGGTGCCTGGCAGAGAATGGGGTGGGAGGGCAAAAGGCAGAACATTTGTCTCCTTGAGGAGAAGTTTTCACCATGGTACAGTGTGGTTTTCTTACATCAGAGAAAATAGCTGTGGAAGCTGATAGCAGATAAGATATCTTGGAAGGGGCTGACTAGAATACAAATATGGGAGGAAGGCCTTGGAGGGCTGCACTGGAACAGTGAGGTAAGGAAGTTGTTGTGCCTGTGGCAGAGAAGCAGCAGCTTCTGACATACTTTATGTTTTGGTGCCCTTCTCTCCTTCAGAAAAACCCAAGAGAAAAATATATAAATGCAGACTCTATTCTCCTCAATCACAATAGGTATTTCTGAAGTGAAAAGCTGAAACTATCTTAGAACTGAGGTGGAAAAAAATGAGGTAAGCCAACTGGCAGTGTGTTTCTGTGATGAGCAATAGTGCGGAGAATAGGAACAGCTGCTCATTTGAATGCTTAGCATTAAATTAAGTGGGTACAGATTCTGTCTGGTGCTGTTCCTTACTATTTTGAGACCTTCGTAACTCCCCTGTAATGCTGAAGAACAGTTATGATGCTGATGGTTCTTGAGCACTCTAGGAAAGAAAGGAAACCCACAGCTCCTCTCCACTATGGTGCTCAGAGGTATTTTCACCTTTACATTTGCCAGCCTCTTGGGCTGCTCGCCCAGCACACTGGCACAGTCACTTAGTTCTCCCCATAGCCCTGCCCTGACAGCTGTTGTTCAGTACACAGATCTTGCTGATACACCTTTGGGGCAGTTTCACTTCCCCAACAGTTAAAGAACTGCTGTGGCAGCAGGCTTGTTACAGCTCAGCCTGTGGTAGGAGGTATCTACTCTTCATTACATCATCAGACCATTGGTTGTGATGCTGCACTACAAAAAAAAAAAAAAAAAAAAAAAAAAAAAGCTGGCTGTTGTTCCTTCTGTCTTTTAGAGGAGTGATTCAGAGTGCTGAAATTTTGCCATGTTTTATTTTGTGATGTGCAGCTTTCCTTCGCTGACAAGTCTTTTATTTCAGGGTTTTTTTTCATAGTTACAATCTGTGGCATCTCCTACCTACATGTTTTAAGTCATAAACCAGCTCTGTAAATCCCATCCTCTCTATGAGTATCGGGTTTGGGCAGATGATGCAAGAGATTGATGGGAAATGTGCCAGCTCTTTAATTCTTCATTCAGCACTGCCTTAGAGCAGAGGTTTTGTATTCAGAGAGTGCTGTTATGACAATTCTTGGGCAACACCGTCTGCTTTTACTTCTGGCTTTGGTGTTTCTAAGGTGAGATGCTATTCACCACATGGCTGGGACAGGGAATTGCATTTAGAAATGGAACTACATCCTAGGACTCTTCTCTGCATTAATACTCTCTTCTCCTCCAATATGAAATGGCCTCAAAAGGAAGAAATAGTCGCTTCTCACTTTAGAATGGCATATTATATCATTGTTAAAGCATTCTCCAGGATGATTAGAAAATTATCTTTGAAAGTTTGAAAGCAGAAAAGATAACTAATCTCAGCTTATCTGTATTTTAGGGTAGGAAAGTGAAATGCTGTAATTGACAGTTTTAAGCATGCTACCTCATAATTTTGATTTTAAAGATTAATTTGGAGCTGATTTTGAAGTTGGGGGGATGACAGTGGGTAAGGTTCAGGGCTATAAGAACTGGTACTTTTTGAAGCTCAGTCACACACCACAGTTACTGAGATAGGTGAATTAATACTCAGATTAGTCTTCAGTGGCTCCAAGACTTCTAAATCAGTGCATCTAGTGGCAGATGTGTACCTTGCTACACATGGAGTGAGGTTGCTTCCCTCAGACTGTTCTTCTGGTCTATTTGCTTGCCATGTCCATTTCTTTGTCCTGTGATTCTTCAGGACATTGATCCCCAGCCACTGCTTTTGAGAGATGATTGACGCAGATTGTTCCACAATGTGAGCAGTCCAGCAACAAGCAAGGCTGCTGGAGAGAGGGCACTCTGTGTGCACTGAGGGAACAGAGCCGTCCTATTATTTGTGGTTGCCTTCTGCTTCCCTCAAGTCTGCATTTAAAATGTTAAGAATAAGGATTTCCATGGCACTAGCATTTTATGGTGTCATGACAACATGTCACTCTTCTGCCCTGCCCTCTGAGCACAGATTCACAGTTCCTGGTAATGTGTTTACTTGCATTAACTATAGAGGTTTAAATACTCCTGTGAAAAAATAAAAGCTCTGCCAAAAGCCAGAATGTACCTGCACATTCAGATTGTTAGCTGGTATTCTTTTCTTGCAAGGCTGTAGCCTGTTTTTGTATGCTGTTACAGTGCTTTTTTATTAAGCAAACTCAGAAATCTGCACCGACTCCAGCCCACCCATTTCTCTGGTGTTTTCACTATGCTGACCAAATTCAGCCTGTCTACTTAACAATGAAATTTGATTTGTATTTTTTTTTTCTGCATAGGAATCTATCACAGTCAAGGAAATATCATATTCCTTTAACAAAGCATACAGAATGGTTTAAAATAGAAATCACATTCACTTTCTTGTTGTATATTTTTGTATTTACCTTTGAATATTCTGCCATTGTGTGTTTATTTTTTTCATCCTTGGCAGTGACTTTAAAACCTTTCAATATCTTCTCATATTCTTTTATATGACTCTTTTGTCAGTCTGAGTGAATGTTTTCTTTGGCTTTCCTTTTGTTTAAATATGGGGAATAGAGGGAACATGTCTTGAATTGAAATCACTGAACTGGAAAGGGACTACAAAAAGAATTGACTGTAGTAAAGCTTAAGTATTAAAATCCAGCCAGTGTGGTTCTTACTAAGTGTAGAAAAGCAGAAAAATGCTTACAGCCTCAGAGAAGGCATGGAGAAGTTACAATGGAAACGGTTGAAATGAATGGGAAAAATTGAAATTGGTAGTCTTGAAATTGGTAGTCTTTGACATGAAGCTAGATGAGAACGAGCCAAGGGTGGGGTAGGATGGGTGCTGAATCTGGGAGATTGGAAGAGCTCAAAATGCTGAAAATGGAGAAGCATAAGATTGTTGTGCATAGTCAATATTCTAGTTTTAGGCTGTTATTAATGAACTGAAATCATGGAATAAAACTTGGTTGAAACAGTGATGACACAATTCCATGATGTTATGCTAAGGAGCACTTCACAATGGGTCCTTTAAGAAATGTGGAATCATTTGCAATTAGAATTGATGGGAAAACACAAAGACTTAATCTGAATCAAAATCCTCAGATGCTGTACTAACTATTGAATGGGTTTGTTACTATAGAATCTCACAAAAAAAAAATCAGCAACAATTTTTTTTTTATTCAGCAAATATGAGCTGAGCCATTTTCTTCAATTAGAGTACCATCAGTGAATCCAGGAAGAGATTTTTAAATAGTTTGCCTAGTCTGGAGTGTTTCCAGAAATCTTTTCAGGCTTGAGTCTGCAAATAACAACTTCTAGGTTTGGGGGCTTTTAATTTGTTTGTTTCTGTTTGCACACACCCCCTTCTTCCCCTGCTCTCACACACACACACACACACACACACACACACACACATATAGAGACATCCCCCCAGTATTCCCAGGGTAGGCTTGGATGCAGTTTGTAGATGATAATAGGGTTCATGACAGTGATTTACCTTCTCCATTTGCCTATGAAAATTACAAAAGTCTCACTAAATCATCCAGATGACATGCCACTGTGAGCAGTTTCTAAACTTGAATCTAGGAGGAGAAAATGTTTATGAAGAAATGGAGGCTAGAAAAGCCAAGCAAATAATTCTTCTGAGCTGGCAATTGTGTACTGCTCAGCAGCTCTTTATATTAATTTTCCTTACTTCTTTCAACAGGTTATATCATACTTTATCTTATTTATTTTTATTTTCTACTCTTTTCATTTTACTAATCAAAAAAATGGATTTTGTGACAATTTCTGCTGTAACCTTTTAATTCCCTGTCAGTGTGGTACACTAGACTTCATCCATATTAGTATCAGTAACTCCTCGGGTAGTTAAGAGTTGTGTCAATATAAAACCTAGTCACAAAATAAACCACGAGTTCAACAAAGGTTACTTAATCTTCTCAGGGATCTCAAAGCTTTATGTTTTCCTCAAAGACAAAACAAGTGACACATCAGAGGTTCTTTAGAAAGGATTGGACACATTTAGTATTGCGCAGTAATCAAAAAACACTTTTGTTTTTTCAATACAGTGCTCTTCAAAGGGACGAGTAACAGCTCTGAGAAATGTTTCCTCTGTGTGGAAAATGTACAATACATCCAGGGAATAGAAAAGCCATCTCTATTACTCTTGTACCTGAATATATATTTCAGAGGCAATGAGGCGTGAGAGGGCAATTCTGCCTTCAGAGGAAGAACTTGCTATTTTTTTTTGAAACTGCAACCAGGGTACCTGCTATATTGAGATATTTAATATTATACCGAACATGTAAGACATGTCTCTATTCCTGTATCTCTCAGGAAAATCTGAAGTGGTGATGGGAGGCTGTAAAATATTTTTGAAGTCAGTGATCAGCACTACATCACTGTCACTTGGTCCAGCTTGTTCCAGGTAGCATGACCTGTGTCTTGTGATTCCTCACAAGTCCTATTCAGGGCTGGTTGTATTCATTTCATCTGCTGGTTTTGCATCCTCATGTCAAGATATTTGTGTGGGCTTGTGCTTATCTAACTCCTAGTAATCTTGCAGCTTTTTTTAGTATTTGTGTTATCTCCCTCTACAGGTCCCATCCTCTTGCTGAGAAATCCAGTTTGTTTGTCTGACTTAGTCACAATCCTCAAGCTCAGCCACAGAATTTCTCTTCAGTTCTGAGGCAGTTTCATCCTAACATTTAACTTCTGCTCTTACAGATTTCATTTCACTTCCGTCCTTGAATTCTCAGCCTGGGACAGTAAGACAAAGGTATTTATTATTTTGTGCTCTCAACTTCTTCAGAGCATCCTCTTTCCTGGTAATTACTCCCCTCTTTTAACAAGAACCTTCCCATGTCTCTTAGAAAAGATTAAGAAAAATGGGAAGACAGTAAAACAGAATAAAATAAATCTGATGATTAATCAGTGAATAAGCACCACTTGTAGTACACACACTCACTAAGGGGATACATTTAAATCTATTGGCTCAGAAATCTGACATCATTAATCGATGATTAATTTTTGAAAATAAAAATTCTTGTTTTGCTGAAACTTTAGCATTCTGAAACAAAATGGAAAAAGTGACAAAATGCAAATCAAAACTGCATGAGAAGACATCATGTATAATGAAAGAGTCAAAAGTAGTATAAATGTCTTTATTCCTTGAGAATTGTGATGGTTACCATAACGTATATTTATTCTCACTAGTTTCTTAAAAAAGGGTGCCCAGTTAGCTTCTAGACATGAAAATGCTAGAAACTATTCACAAGAATATAATTATTTATATGCACCAGGCTTCTGGGCTAAGTTCTTTTAAACTTTTATATAAAATCAGAATTTATAATATTTGTAACTAAACCTGTGATTTAATACCTATTAGTCTGATGTGGTCAAAATGATGGTTTTTTACAGCTCTTGAAAAACAGGTATGAACAGTCATTTCACTCTTGGTGGAAAACCTCAAAGTTACTAAAAAACTTAGGGAATTGCTTAAATTCAGAGCATGCACATAAATAAAGTACTAATGAAGGATTTCTTAGTAATTTTCTTCACTATGAGGGTAGTGAGGCACTGGCACAGGATGCCCAGGGAAGTTGTGGATACCCCGTCCCTGGAAGTGCTCAAGGCCAAACTGGATGGGGTCTAGTGGAAGGTGTCCCTGCCCATGGTGGGGAACTGGAACTGAATGATCTTTAAGTCCCTGCCAAACCATTTTGTGATGTACTGGGGGGAGAAGTGTTTGATCAGTTTTGTGTTGCCAGTTTCACCTTATCTACATTTTTTACCTTCTGGGACTTCAACTGTGAAAAATTCTGCAGCAATAACCTACATATGAAAGTGCAGACGTGTTCAAAAGTCAGCTATGCTAGGTAAAGTTATCTATTAGCCAGCAATTTTTAGTACCATCAATTTCAATAATGTTGATTAGATCCACATTTTCTTTGTTGACATGAGTGATTAATTTCAGGAGTGTTTTGCTACAAGGACTGCTGAAGGTATGTTGTCTCTAAAGTCTGAGTTTTCTGCCATTGATAAAATCTCTAGAACTTTTCATATAACTTTGATCTCCATTATGAAGAGACATGCTCCTTTTAGGCTTGTTTTTAAATCTATATATAGTAAAACGTCATATAAAGTTGTCATATACTTTTTATGTGATCTGGGACATAGAATAAAGACTGTCACTTTGATGCTGTGCATTGACTTTGTTGAATTTATCTGAATTATTACTGAAATTGATATAGTGATCCATTTCAGAGAAGCTTTTTGGATTTAGAACTTCATATCAGATTTCAGCTATATTTGTATCATTATGATTTCTTAGGTGCACAAATCCTTTGGATTTATTTTGGAAAAAATGTGTAATTTCATTGCTGAAACTGGGTGACCGACATTTTGACTGTGATTCCTGTGATATTCCCCTGTTTATGTGTGAGGAACTGGTCTGCAGCCTGTTGTAAGAGATAAATGCCAGTGATGCCAATCATATTTATTATTTCTTCAAGAGAGGAGGAAACAGTGGAGCTATTAATAAGAAAGAAGATTTCCAAAGTTGTATATTTTTTAATAATTTATAAAGTGGGGGGAATACAAAATAACACCTCAGTGGCATTAAACCCTGAAGCTTTTTCTGAACTTCAGTAGTTGTGACATCATAAAAATGTATCATCCCCTAAAAAGACTTATTTTCCTTATCTTCTATCTGACTTATTTGATAAATGTTCACCATTCAGCATTTTATATGAAATAAACTAGTGCTTTTCACCTAGTTAATGGATCAAAGCAATGTTCAAAGAAGAAAAACTCCTTTTATTAGCATTTTGTAGGAAATTCAGCTGACACAATAAGAAAGCAATAGAGGTGGAAAATTACTTGCTCTTTTATCCTTGAGTGTAACTCAAGGTTGGAGCTAGCATGTGTGAGTGGTAGTTATTAATATTTTTAATTAGTCAGTTGAGAAATTTTCTATTCTATAGCTAGTGACCCAACAATTTATTTGTAATCTGAATCCACTTAAAATGGTTTTTGGTGAACAACTATCTGACTAATAAAGAATCCAGATATAATACTTAAAATGTTTTAATTGAGATGGTTGAACTTGCAGCTATTTCATTATAACTGAAGAACTCCTGTGATTTTATGGGGAAGAAGTAATCTAAAAGCCAGCTTCTGAGTTTTTTACCTATTAAATGATGTGGGATAATTTGAACACAATACAATTTTTCTTGGCAAAATTTATGTAGCATTATTGACAGGTTTTTTTCAATTAGAGTACATTTTAAAATATATATCTGGAGGAAATGACCTATAATACAAAGCAGCAAAAAAAGCTGTCTGCTGAACACAGTAAAATAAAATAAATAAAAAAAAAGATACAAAATCTTCCAGTACAAGTTTGGAAATTTGTGTGGATTTTATTTTCTTCTTTTATTTTCTGAGAGAAGTTTGCAAAAGGTTTGTTTGTTGTTTTTTAAATCACAATTTTAAAGTCTTGCATGATGTGTTCATTTATCTTTGTATATAATCTCATAAAAAATGAGCTTCTTTCACTGCTATTAATTATCCCTTCTATTTTTGTCTGTCATTTTTCAGGTGCTGAAGGTTTTTCCTTACATGAGAAAACAGATTGCCAGGTTGCCCTATCATACAGAAATATATCTGTCATTTTGCCTGTCATATGGATTGTTAGTTATGAAGAACTGTCTCTCCTTTCATACAAGAGGATATATTTGTATCTCTTGCTTTGATTCTCTCCAGACATTTAGGCCTTGGTCTGAGTGGTGTTTCTTGGCATGGGCATGTGTTTTATGATGCGTTTTGTTTGCATGTAGCAAAGTATCCCAGATAAGAAAATGAACAAAAAAATTCTAAACTGTTGTAACTACCTGTAACTGCCAGTACAGAGAAAGGATCCATAGTTAGTAAAATGATGGCCTTTTGTTTCTCTTACTGATTAACCTGCTGAAATAATTTGTAAGTTATATAGTAGGTTGAAGGTACTCTTTTTTCCATGTATGTACTAAGAACAACAATGTTCACCAAGTTATGGGCTGAGGTTTTTCTACTGTATATTATTTTACCTTAATTTGATATAGCTCTGTGGTCTGCAAATAAAACAAGTGTCGGGTTTTGTTTATGATGCATTTGTCATATGCAGTGTTAGTAAATTTTTTGTCAGTGCTACTAAAGCCTCCATAATCACTAAGAGAATTCACTATGTAATGCTGAGCTATCTTACTGTATGGACTGCCAGATCTTTTGATATTTAAAAGTTTTTGAAGAGTAAACCAAAGAAACGGTGGAAACAGATCTGTAATTTAAATTACTCATTAAATCCTCGGCACAGTTTTGGATTTTCTTACTTCATTGTTGGATGCCTGTTGCATGTAAGCAACAAGTATATTGAGAGTAAAATAAAATGAAATGCATTTGATTTTATAGTGTTTTTTCTTATTTCAGTGGGTTTTGTCATCTATAATGTGATTTTCTTCAAAGGAAGATTCCAAATTTTGCTGTCCCCCTTTCAGTGATTAATAAAATTGTTTTCAGGTGTATTCCATTGTCATGCATCTTTTTGATGGCAAATAAAAATATGGGCAGAAGAAGAACATTTTTATTTAAACATTTTTGAATCTGAAAGCTTAAGTGTAATCTGTTTCCAATCTAGTGAAGTCTGCATAAAAAATACCAATACATCTGATGGAATTGATCACTACATCACAGAAGTGGGGCTAAAACGTGGGTGACCCTTAAGGAAGAGAGTAGAGCCATTTTCCCCCTCTGTGTTCTTCCCCACGTGTTTTTTGCAGCAATGGCAATCACTGAATGTAAGGTACAGGTCTGCACTGCAGCACAGAAATAGGAAATGGAAAAGTCTTGAGAAAACAGGGCAAAATTAAATTATTAGACTTTCATCACAGGCATACATGCCACTGATGATTCCAGAGAGAATTTGTGCCTTATTTTATTCTGTGCATAGAAAAGACAACCTAAATTTAGAGGACTGTCTAGTGAAGTCGTGTGTGTATTTTCCAGTATTGTAAAACATGTTCCAACATGTGATCAAACTCCACACTTGAAAATAAGTTGGTTTTTTTCCTTTTCTTTCTTTTTGTTTTTCTTTGAGCTGTTTAATGTCTCTTTTCCATGTGATTGTTCAGGTTAGCCTGCATTTGCACGACCATGTCAGGTGCGTGTGCAGCATTGCCTTTAAATAGCATGCAATGTGAGCTGTAGTTGCACCACACTGGCTTGTTTCAGAGCAAAGCTGGAGGACACAACCCAGAAAATATGTTTCCATTGAAGTGCAAAGTGAACTTCAGTGTAGTAGAATTAAGAATGAAGATGGTTACACATATTCCTAGTCTGCTGAAAAACCAAGGAGGCACACACACTGTCTGCAGTGGGTGCTACTACCGGGAGAGGAGGGGCTGGTTATTGCTTTGTGCATGTTCGTTTTCTACAGATTCCATTCTGAGTTTAGGCATTAAGAACACAGTGGGTAACTGGGATTTGGGCATACATGTAGACCAGCAAACAGAAGGAATACCCGGGGTTATTGCAGAGTAGGGTGTGGAGCCTGCTGTTGGTTGGAGATCAGGGTAGGAGAAGTTAGTGTCCCCTGCAGATAAAACCAGGGTCAAGGAGCAGACAACCCTGCACTGCTGGGTGAGTGTAAAGCCTGGTGCCCTACCCTGTTAATGAGCAAAACAGTGTTTATGGAGCTTCCTAGGGCAGCTGTAGAATTGCATGGGAGCTCTGAGACCCTGAACTCCACAACCCTATCCTTCCTGTGAGAGGTGACTCAGCCCACACCGAAGCAATGGCTGGTGTCCCCATTCTAGGAAAGGGTATCTGAGTTTTGTCAAGATTTCTTGAGGAGTGCATCTTTTATTCTTAATAAATGAATGAATTAATTAATTCATTAATTACATTTTATTCTTAATGAACTCTTAAATGAGATTTTGTGTGAAAATAGAGAACCTACATTTCCAGATGCTTTGCTTGTGCTTCTAGGCAAAGTCTATTCTAGACCAAGATGTCAGAGCCTGGAAGTTTTGCGTCAATCTTCTCATTTCACATATAGAGTTCATGGACATGAGATAGCACCAAATCAAGGTGAATTCTCTTTTTAAGATCCTTTCTGCTTTTTAAAGTCTGTCAGGAGAGGCAGGTTAAAAAGTCTGGGAGAGCTTTCCTCTCACATGAGCCCTTTGTCCCTGTGTCATATGCCTTGTGTTGAAATCATTCTGATGTACAATAATTTTCTTTTGGGAGAGAAATACTCTTTTCAAATGAAAAAGAGAGTGCTCAATTACATAACAAAACCGTCTTTGTCATTGGCTATACAAGATCCAGCTCTTTCTTTCTTTCTTCTTTCACTCCTTTTTTGATTACTGTAGCCTCTTCTAACTTGCCAGCTGTGCTGCATGTTCCTGTTGTGTTTGAATGAGTGTAAAGCTAAGCTCAGTAAAAGCAGGTACCTAAAAAAAAGTATAAAGTAATATATGGTTTAGGTGACTGGACCTTAAGGTGACTTTTCTGTGGGCACTGCTTCTGGGAGAATCTACTCTAGAAGGAAAGGAGGCAGATCTACTGTCAAAATATGCAATTCCTGTCATGCTTCAAGGAGTAGGATCTGTTTGGACAGGAGCAGTGTTGGGGACCCTGACACAACTCCATCAGGGACTCAATTGTCCTGATGTCAGCATTGCAAGGGAAACCACCCCGTGAGGTAGAAGAGGAAGGATAAGCCGTGTATAGATGTCACATCCTCGTTGCTCTTTTTGCCTTTCTGTTGTATTATTCCCAACACCTGTCCTGTTAGTTTAGGTAATAGCAAATGAAGTAATCAACATGAAGTTCATCTTCTGTGTGATGATTTATGGCTTTAATAGCAATAAAATGTTCTTGGTACCATTGTGAGAGCCTTGTTATGGCTCTTCCTTAGTAAGCTAGTTGTGTTCTGATTTTGACTAGAATGAAGGAATTTTAAAATGGAAACTGGATTTAAAGTGGCATTTGGATATACTGAGAACATGGATCTTAATCATCTCCTCTTACGCCCCTCTTGTGCTTTGGGAACTGAAAAACAAAGAAGCAGATAGCTGAGTTGGAAAAGCAAATCCTGTGCTGTGTGAGAGACAGTTTAAATACTAGATGCATTTATGTATCTCACTCTGGACACCTATTCTTTTATGATTTCTTAAGTCCTGGAGAAAGAAAAATTAAAAAAAAAGTAGATGAATCAACAAAAATAACTTCCTGCTTAAACCAAGAAAACAGCTGAATCAGGGAGATAAGCCCTAGCTTAAACATATATTTAATCGTAAGGAAAGCATTGTCCATCTCTTATTACCCTGGATGTTGTTAGCTTTGCATTTTTCTCCAGGGCTAAGGAAGAAAATTTAAAGTACACCAGAAGAACCTTAAAGCTTGGATCAATACACAAAACAGTATTCTTGAGAAAAATTCTTAAATTGAGCCTTAGTTCTATTATGACATGTACTAGAAGACACACTATTTCTTGGAGAGATGAAGCAACCCATGATTTGCAGATGCTGTGTGAAAGGAGAAAGAAGATCTCATCCTCCACAGTAGAATAGTGTGACGAAGACCTCTCAGTAGGTACAAGTCAGGAGGAGGAATGAGTGCTTGAAACAAGGCAGATGTGGGGTGGAGAAGAGAATGTGTCTTTTCTGATCAAATACTTATGAAAGGTAAAAAAATCTCACTGTGTTATTGAATCGTAGCAATGCTTCGCTGGTTTAGAGTGTGCCAAAACCACTTTGTTGGTCTTCATAAAGAAAAATGGGAATTAACTTTTGGCCCTCTAATCAATCTCATTTGTTCAGCCCTGTGTAGTACTTGTTTTTTGTGGGCAAGTTCAGCTGCTGTCTCACATAGACTCCTTGGTTTGGTTCTAGAGGCTGTACAAGCAGAAGGTAGCAGAGAGCTGGGGAGCTGGATTTCCCAGGGGAAGGTGAGGGAAAGGGCAGCAGAGCTGGCCAGGACACACTGTTGGTACTCCAGCACAGCCCACTGCACATGTCTGCTCTTCTTGATTACATTGGCTGAACACATTCAGAACTGGGGATTTTTCTTTGTTGGGTTTTTCTAGTTTTGTTTTTGGTTTTTTTTTTTTTTTTTTTAGGGTTTTTTTTGTGGGATTTTGTTTTGTTTGGGTTTTTGGTTGGTTGGTTTTTTCTTGTTTGTTTGTCATTTTGTTGTTTGGGTTTTTTTGGTCGGCTTTTTGCTTGTTTGGGTGGTTGTTTTTTTCTTTGGTTTATTTTGTTTTTAGGTTTGTTTCTTTGGATTTTTTTTTTTTTTTGTCAATTATGGGGTTTTTTTACTGGCTTTAAGGTGTCCCTGAAAATGTAGCATCCATGTGTCTTGCAAGACTGTCTCCTAGAATAGTTCTGCATCCTTTCTTGCAGGCAAAGCCCTTTGGGCACAACTTAACTGCAAAGAAGTTACATAATAGTGAAAAGCTTAAAAAAAAAAGATGTTTTTTCCTAGTTGATGTAGTTGTCCCCTGCAAGCACACATTATTATGTGTTGGTGGATGCTCTAAAAACTTATCCCATTTTTCTGCCTTTTTTTATTGATTTAACTGTGCTTTTAGTGGACTGTCTTATTACTGTAGCCTTTTGTCCACCTCCCTCTTTGTATTTGCTTTTCAAGGTAATTTTCTCTCTCTCTAAATATGTATTCACTGTGCACCCTTAAGGATGCTGTTACAGTACAGTAAACAGATATCCTTCGTGGTGGAGCAGAGTATTAGCAATTACAGCAATTACAGCAAAGAGCTGATGAAACCCTGAGGTGCCTCTCACTCAGCAATGCGGCCTGTTTAGAAAATGATATGGACAAATAAACAATTTACAGACCAAAGAAATGCCCTTATGCACACACACACAAATATGCATGGACAAGAAAAGACCTCCAGAAAGATTTTGTGTATTTTTCGTCTTCTAAATAAAGCAACAGCTTCAGAGCACATACTATACAAATACTATGTTGTTTACAACTGTTATTTTGCTATTTCAGGAAAACTGTTCTGCATTTAGTGTCATGTGCAACTGCACAGCATATCTGGTGTGAAAGAAAATGTGCTGTTAAACCCAATGAACTGTATGTTTCAGAAGCTGAATCAGTCACAAGAGAATTGGTATTAAGATTTTGGAGGTTTATTTGCTGGCTGACAGAACTGGAAAACTGTGAACTTTCAACCTGATGGTAAGAGCCAGCATATATGGTGATGAGTAAACAAGGACAAAGGTGAACATTTTAAGAAAAGGAATTCTAAACAAACAAATATGTACATAAAATATGTTGTTATTGTTGACCCAAAAAATTTTTCTGCAGTTAATGTAGGAAGAGAATTTCTGTAACAAGCTAGATGAGTCTAACAAGGGGATTTACCAGGGGGTAAATCTTCTAGGATAATGTGATGTTGTTTATTTTTCTGTGAAGACTGCAAATACACAGTGGCAAGAAGGATGTGCTCAAGCTGGAGATTAGCCGGAGTGGGAATTCCAGCAGAGGGGTCATGGTTAAAGGGAATGCACAGAGGCTTTAAGCAAGCTGCAGCGCATATATTTGGAAGGGAATTAGTCTGTCTCATTCTGACATCAGCTTCTGTCTGTTTAGATGACTAATAAAGCAAAGGGCTACACTTTTATCTTACAGTTGTTCTTGATCTGCTTGTGAACAATCCTAATTGTAAAAGGCCTCTTATTTCTTCCCTTTGTAATTGAAGCCACAAACTCCTGAAACCCTTGTTTGCCTTTCTTGCCCCCATCCAGATTGTCATGTGAATTTTCTTCAGACCCTTGCTGAAAATTTATTCCTATGAATCTTTGCATGAAGTCCTGCAGGTTGGTATGAAGGGTTAATAAGTGTGTCTGTCCTCAGTGTCCTGCATTGCCCCCGAGGCTGGCCAGGATCAAAGTGAGGATATGGGAAGGTTGGCACAGCCTTCATTTGGGAGCAGGCAGAGAGGAGAAATTTTGTTGGGGGTAATGCCTCCAACCAGAGGTGAGCTGCAAAAGGGCTGTGTGTCTGGCTGGAGCTGTGTGGGAAGTGGGAACCCTGCCAAGAGCTGAGCTGCTTTGGGTGCTGACTTGAAGGAACATGAGCCTGTATGAGAGGCCAGACTGACCAAGGGATAAAAATCTCTATATTCTAATAAGTTTCCTGTAAAGGAGGTGGAGAAGATGTGTGTAAGCATGATGAAAGAACAGATATTTGTCCAGGTCTCACTGTGATTTCCTTGTATTGGTTTTATTATTGTCCTGGAGAAGAAAATTCACCACATTTTTGGATATTGTTCACTAATGCAGATTCTGGACTGCTCCTTGTAATGCCCACCTCCACTCAGCCTGTGCAGCAGTCAGGACTGTGTGGCAATTTTATATAAGACAAATCTTTACTAATTTGATTTTCAGTTTAGATCCTTGTTACCTGAGAGGAATAATGTGATCACTTGTTTCACCCTTACTGATGCCTGGTTCTAAAATGGGAGGAGGGACCCCTCTCTGCAGCTGAAACCCAAAGTTTACTGATATGGGAGCAGCACCATGCACTGAAGTTCAAACCAAACAATGTTCTGTAATCCTAGTTCATTGTGAGTGCCATCTTGGGTGTTTCTTCTACCCAAGCAACAGTGAGCACAACCAGAAATGGATTTCAAAAGGCTGGCTCCTTCAGCCTGAGAGGCTGGCAGTTCATTTGGGCAAGTTCTGAAGCTAATAGTATAACCAGAATAGCAGAGACATTTTTGAACAGATCCTTTAAGCGCAAGAAACCAGGCTGTTGTTGTGATCACAAGCTGAAGAGAAATTGCAGTCATTTCAAAATCCATTTATATTTTAATTTGAGCTCGGAATACATACTTTTTTTAGATGCTCCAGAGAATAATGATGAATCAGGTTCAGACTGAGGTTCCCTTACTGTTGACTGCTTTACCAAATACCAATAATCATAAGGGTAGTATTGCTCTAGGTGTGTCAGACAAGGTGATGATTTCTCAGCTGTACAGTTTGATGCCATTCTAAGATCTGAAATACAGCAGTCCCCTGGATTTCTTTTGTATGTCCAGTGTCATTCAGCATCATATCCTATATTTTGGCTATGACTGAAGCTTGCATGCACATTACTTTAAAGTCTTTATGTGCTTAATTTCCCCAGGGAATAGTTTTCCTCACTAATTTGTATATTGGGCAACCACGACAATATCCAGTTTCACTAATGCAGCCTGGCATGCCATCTGCACTATCTAAAGGTCAGTTCAAGTATTGTAATTCTGTGGCTTCTGAAGAAGCAGCGCAGTGGTACACCGGTTCCACTCCCTGATAATAGTAGCAGTAATCTAAATCCTCTACCAAAATAAGCAAAAAAAGACATTTCTCGCCTGGAAGAAACCTATATCTTCTAGTTCAGGAGCTGTTCCTGCATCTTTGAACTCTCGGTTTCATTGCTCTGAGAATTTTCCTTGGTGCCGATGGATGGGAGGCTTCCCAGGCTCTCCTGCCCGGCTTGCAGCAGAGAACAGCGGCCCCGTGTGACTGCGAGAGGAGATTTTGGCACTCGGGCTCTCATAAGGGCAGCGCTGGTTAAACGGGCTCCCTGATGCTGCGGGATGGAGAGCACGGTGGGCTCGGGGAGACGGCGCTTGTTGCTGTGTGCGAGATCCACAGCTCCGTTAGGGCAGCGGTGTGGGTCAGAGTGGGAAGGGAAGGGATTATGTCAATGCCAGACCCCCAGGTGTGCCCCACACGCTGATCTGCTCTGGAAAACAGCCTAGAAGTATAACTAGGGAAATGAAATACCTGAAGGAGGGACTGACCTGGAGTTCTAGAGGGAATAAGTGTCATAGAATAGTTTAATTTGGAAGGGAGCTTAAAGATCATATAATTCTAACCTCCTTTCCGTGGGCAGGAAATCTTCCACTGGACTAGGTTACACAAAGCACCATCCAGCCTGTTCTGGAACATCTCCAGCCTCTCTGGGCAACCTGTTCCAATGTAAATTTCCACCTTCACCGTAAATTTCTAACCGGTATTTAGTGTAAATCTATCCTCCTTCCTTCTATGATTCTCTAGTGTCACAAAGAGACATGTTTTGGGAGGCAGTGACTGGCCTGACCCCTCCAGGAGCATGCACAGTTAGTGTCACACCTGGCACTGAACTCTTGAAAAATCTCCGAGATTCCTGTTGGGCTCTTTTGTTGGTGGGTTTGCTGGTCCAGTAGTGTATTCTGTAGCACTTCTGTATCAAATGAAGATGGTGTTGGAGAAATGTCCTACCTTACCAAGTGCAATAAATATTTTTCCACATACTGTGTGTTTTGTGCTGTGTGAGATGCTTCTGAAATACTCAGGAGGGAGCAGTAGCAATAGATCACAAAAGAAAGGGAATTTGAAAAGGTGGGAAGGTCTTGAGTGCCAGTATTAGGGTTGCCAGTGGTTTCCAAACCTGTGCTGTCAGTGCTGCTCCATTGCCCTGTGCGGCTGTTGTGTGTTGATCTGCATTTGTCACATCATTCCTTTGAATAAAAGTGGAGCTGAAATACAAAGATGTTGATAGATAAGGTCTTACCGAGACATAAGTGTATCTAACATAGTTATTTATTGCTAGTATAGAATGGAAGGTAGATTTGGCTTTTTGTAAATCCCAATGAAAAGACACTTTGCTGAGTATGGATTAATTTCTACTGTGTAGAAATAGAAATACTTAGAAGGATTATGATGAGGAGGAAAACTCTTCCTTTCACCCATGACATTCCCTGAAAGGGGAAGCAGACATAATTCAGTTTTTTTTAAGCATCCTCATAGTCCATATGCTTTTGAGAGACTGAATTACTAAATTCAGGCTGTAATTTGATATCAACTTCACCTGGTTTTTTGCCCATGTAATTTTTTATATTTAAAATTAGACAAAGGAGGAGTAGTAGAAGGTGTGATTAGAGCCTTGAAGTACTAACAGTGGTTTTCAATTACAACCAATACTTTGCTGCCCATGACTTTCTTTTAAAACTTGACAGTGCAAATTAACACATTGAGGAATCTATGCCAGAGTGCTCCAGCAGCAGTGATTTCTACTGTAGAAAATAACACTTCTTCAGTGTTTGGTTGCTTTTGCTTAAAAAAGCATGGAATGAACTTCATTGTAGGACACAGCTGACAGCACTGCCTTATAGTAAAAAAGATGAAGAGCAGTTTCAGAAACAGGACAGTAAAAATAACTTCTCCCTTGTTCAAACACCAAACTGAAAACTTCCTTCAGTACAGCTGTAAGAAAGCTCCTGTATCTTGCTGAAATGAACACGGGAAAAAGCCAATCCAAAACACCCATGGGTCACATGAAATTTAAGTCCATCTTGAAAACATCTATTTTCATTTATTTAATAAAGTAGTGAAGGAGCAGAACTAAAATAATTCATAAAAATTGAGAGAAGGCACTAGTACAGCTCCTCTACACCTTTATTGACAGCTCCAAATTGCTAAAATGGTTTTCCTTTTAGTGGGAAATCTTGGTTAAAAACCTGTTTTACATAAAGGAGACTTCCACACCCCCTCCTTTTTTTTTTTTCTAGAACTGGCTGCTGCGCAGACCTGTCTTTCAGGAAATACTAATCTGGTTATGTTTAGGCAGTAATTCTAATCTGCCTTTTCTACCTGAATTTCTGTCCCTGTTCCATAACTGTCTGGTTGACAGCAGAAATTAATAGCTTTTGTCCCCTGATGTTGATTATATTCCTAATGTCACAGTGCCCATGGGAGATCTGCTTTTTTTCTTAGATAAGACCAAGCTTATTCATCTTGTTTGGATGAATATTTTTGATAATGGTCACATTGGCAGGTGCTCTCTTGTCTCTTACGTTTGGGAACAAAGAAAACATTAAAAGATTGTACAGAGAATGCATGAATGCCCAAACTGGAGCCATGTGATATGATTCAGTTCTCATTTTACAAGCAGTGGACCACACTGATGGTTTAACAATCTCAGTTTAACAGTCTCAATTGTCTCAATTGCTTGCTGCTGCTTCTGCTATGAGTGCTTTCATTCTTTCTTAAGAGAGTATGCATCTGTGAGAAGCTGCTACTTGGTTCATCTTGCCCAGGATCGTGTCTTTGCCAGTTTTTAGTCATGTGGGCCTGAAGAGGTTTTATCTGGCTGTGACTCTGAAGACCTGGGTGTGGGTGCACAGTTTGTGGTGATTGGGAGTGGGGCTGTGGCCGAGCCTCAATCCCCATGGGTGCAGCTGTGAGCAGCAGGTGAGCAGCAGTGACAGCAATGAGCCCTGGAGTGCCCAGGGCACTGACCAACCACCAAAGGGAGCAGAGGGCACACAGGTGCAGTGCATCAGCATGAGGGGATAAAAGGCTGGGCTGAAGGACAAGAAGGGCAGATGCTGGCAGGCTTCTGAAGTGGGGTAATGTTGCTCTTCGTGAGCTTGGTGCTTGAAGCCTCCTGAAGTGGCATGGTGTTACTCTGCATGGGTTGAGGCCTTCTGAATTGAATGGTGGATGGTATTTTGTGTGTTGTGGCTGTCTCAACTATGACATATGCTGCAACACCTGGGTCTCTGATCCTTAAGTGATTAGAATTGCTGAGACAGTGCCATATTGACTTGGATACTGTTTATTTCTTTTCGCTAATACCTTTTTATTGTGTGAGTTACATGTTAAGTCATTTGGAAAGCAGTGAAACATCTCAACTTTTCCCTCAGTGGGCACAGACCTGGTGGGGAGGTTATCTGCTAGTCCTGAATTCTCCAAGGTTCCTGTTACACCTTGATCTTCCTCTAGTTTCATATTTATAGTTTCTCCAGCAAAATTTTCTGCTTTTAATGTATTTTAAAATAAACTTCAATTTTTGATGTTTGCAAATTGGTCCTCAAACACATCTGGGTAATCTTACTTGCTGGAGTTTGCTCCTTCTTTTCCTCATTTTTGTACAATTTCAGCCTCCCTTGCTTTCCTGTTGTACTGTGCTATTCTCCTTTTTGTCTTTCAGCTTTTGCTGAAATAAATGGTACAAGCTTGCCAATGTGACATCTTTGTACACTCTGTGCTCCATTCTAAGAATTGCCTTTTTAGCTGCCTCTCTTGGCTCTCTTTAAAAAGTTTGTTCACTTCTGTGTTGTTTAGGTGGTTTTGATCATGGCAGTTACAAGTTCTGGCTTTTGATGCTCCTTCAAAGCTTCATTTTTAAGCTCTTTTGTTAAATGCTGCTTCTTGGTCAGTGTCAGTAGTCATTGGGTACTGTGAACCCCAAGTGAAAAAGCTGATTTGGCTCTTAGGGGCTCACAAAGTGATTTCTGCAATGAAGGAGCTGCTGAAAGGTGTGGTACATCATGTGGATGGGCAATAAATACCCACACAGCTGGGAACAGGGGAGATCATAGGGACCCTGCTGAGCCTGAGGCAAGCTACTGTGGAGTTAAGCTTGTGGGAGATGAGCAATACAAGGGAAATATGGAGAAACAAAGCCATTAATTTTGTATGATCCTGAAAAGTTCTGTTCGGAGGATTCCTTAAATTTTTTCATCTTTGAGAATCTGTATGTGTGTCTGTTAATGGATATCAATAGATCCAGCCACCCTCAGATGCAAAGCCTACTTAAACACAATGTAGGAATGAAATAGTTTTTAACTTTTTACACTGGTCCCCAGATGGAACTGTTCAATATACCCTTCATGCATGGAGCATCTTTTTCCCTTTAACTCTGTACAAAGTGGTACCTTGTAACAAACAGGTTTTTTCTTTCCTTTAGACTCTAACCCTCTTGTAAGAGGTTGGCTAAATAAGACGCTCCTGAGTATTTTACCTGAAGATCATTCAGATAAATGTTGAACAAATTTTTGGCAGAGGGGTTAAAGCAAATATGAATAGGGGGAAGATATTTCTGCCTTTTCACAAGAAAATTGACTACTTATAGCCAAAACCCTGCAACAGAATCCCCAAAAAAACCTCTAAACCTCAGGGGTGCTTAAAAGAACATGCTTCACTCCAGGTACAGGGAAATAACCTCTAGCATTTAAAACACAGCATAACTGTATATTTTCCTTGTTTGAGGGGTGACTCAGTAATATCTGAATTCAGATACAGCTGGACCTGAATGTCTACCCCTTCATGCAAGACCTTTTCTCCATTTGTTTCAACCATAACTGTGAATGCCATTGCCTTCTGGAGATACAAATCCAGCCCTCGTTCCTGTGTGCTTGTGCTGTGGGACAGAGTGGCTGTAGGCTATTTACGGGGCTTTGGCAACAGAATTTTTTTAACCTCAACTGGAGCTGAAGAAATGGAGGGGGAATGAGCTACTGTCCCTGTGGGGCTGAGGAGGCTTAATTTTGAGTCTCCCTCACTTCCCCATAGTGTTAAAATATTGATTGTGGGATTTTTATGGTGGCCAATAGAAAATTCTGGCAGCAATAGTAATGCATATGGATTCTAGTAGCCTTTTAAGGAGGGAAATATTTTCCTTTAGGAAGGCTGTTGAGGACAGCTTCGAAAAGTTTGTTGTCTCCCAAGTAAGACAGGACTGTAACTTGAGGAACATAGCTTCACATCTAGCTGTTGGAAAAGCTTCCACACTGAGCAAGAATTAGCCTACACTGAATCAAAGGAAGCCTTGAGGCTATGAATATAAGTGTCTAAAATATGTAAGACATGGTCTACTAAAAGATTTTGAAACCTTTATTAGGATGTGCTTCCTTGGACTTAAAGCAAAACCTTTCTTCCCCCCAGCTGCTCTCTACTTTTAGTAGCCATCTTCCTCTGATTTTCAAAATTCCTCACATTTTGCTTCTATGCATGCCTGACTCTGAGCTGGTAAGTTCCTGTTGTTGTTGTGTGCGTGTTTGCATGGTTTTGGCGGTTTCTTTTTCTGTAGTTGCTTTTGTTTCCTTGGGACATCAGGTGCATCTTTTGTCTTCATCTTTTCTGTTGCCCAGGTTAGATGGCTTTCCGGCTTCCTCAGCCTCCTCCAGCTCTTGAGGTGGATTTAAACACTTCAAGTGTCTAGTCCAACTCAGCCAAAGTGACTTTGTTCTTATACTTTCTAGGTGTTTCTGAGCAGCTAGACTAAGTTTTTGGAGATGAGTTCTGTGAAATTTTATGCAAGTGGTACTGAACAATGTTTGTCTTTCAACCAAAAAAAGCTCAATGCATACAATCAGGCTCCAGTTGTAAGGCTAATTATATTTTTAGCCTTTTTCTCTGGGACTTGAGGTATTTTTTCCCCAGTGAAAATTAAAGCAGAAGTTTTTGTCACCTAAATGGCCATCATGAAGTATTAGTTGTTTAAAAAGGAGGCCCTTAATATTTTATGCTATAAATTACTGTCGGTGCTTCAAGTTCTCTAGAAAAAGATGAAAATGCAAATTTATTTTTTTTTTTTGATGCAGCAGCATAATCTTTCCCTGTGTATGTCTTCAAAGTTAAATTCAAGCTCTGAAAGCAATTCATCTTGCTTAGCATGTTTTCCAATTGGGACCCTGGGGATTAAGGATAGAATGACTCATTCACATAATTGGGCTTCTCAGTGCTTTTTCCTCACATTGAAGGTTTCAACTCAAAGCATGTAAGAATATAAGAAACTGAGAAGTGACCATCTGCAGCAAAAAGTCTAGAAAGGCATGTGGCTCAGCTTTGATAATGCTAAATGAGAGTGTTTGCTCTTGTTCTAAGGTCATGTTCCTACTGATAGCCTTGACTCCTGGGTGACTGCTTCTAGTGCCTAATTTGTGTGTGTGTGAAGGTTTAGATGTGTGTTACCAGGTTTAGCAGTGGGTGTTGGGCATTGGTAATTAATAAGCTTTTGATTATCAGCAAGTTTCCCTCTTATGTGAGGGGGAATGATTGTAATTCTCTTTCTCTTAAATCTTTGTAAGATCAAAGCAAAGATCACATATTCCTGCTTTGCAACTTCATTGGATATTGCACTGTGCTTCTCTGATTTTCATTCAGTCCTAGCGCAGCTGTGGAAGAATGAAAAATGCTGCCAGAATTTATGTCTGCTTCAGCATGCTTGGTTTAATGGGGGCTTCCCCTATTTAGTATTTTTATGAAGGCTTGTATGGGCTTGAAAGCCATTTAATACTAAAAATTGGCAAGAGCTATTGGCAAGAGCTCTAAAGAAATTGAGGCACCCAGCTCTTGGTTGTCTGACATGTGTGGAGCGTGCGCAGAGCTTTCAGTGAAACGTGTGACTCCTCATGTGGAGCCTGCAGGTACCTTGGTGCGGATGTTCACAGATGATGTGCGCAGAGCAGTGATCCAGACAGTGCTTGTGAATCATAGAATGACAGAATGGCTTGGGTTGGAAGACACCTAAAAGATAATCCAGTTACAAGCCCTTGCCATGGGCTGGGACACTTTTCACTAGACCAGGTTGCTCAGAGTCCATCCAGTCTGACTTTGAACACATCCAGACATGGGGCATCCACAACATCTCTGGAGAACCCCTTCTAGTCTGTTATCATACTCACAGTAGGAAAAGAAAATAAAATTGTTTTCTAATAATTCATCTAAGCCTACTCTCTTTCAATTTGAAGCCATTTCCTCTTGTCACTACAGGCTCTTGTAAATAGTCTCTCTCCATCTTCCTTGTAGGCCCCCTTCAGGTGCTGGAAGACCTTAGATAGGTCACCCCAAAGCCTTCTCTTTTTACAGGCTAAACAATCCAAATTCTCTCAGTCTTTCCTCATAGAAGAGGTGCTATCCTTCTGATCAAATTGGTGGCTTCCTCTGGACTTGCTCCAGCAGGCTGAAGTCCTTCATGTTCTTTGGACCCCAGAGCTGGACACAGGGAGAGTCTCACCAGAGCACAGCAGAGGGGCAGAATACCCTCCCTTGCCCTGCTGCCCACGCTGCTTTGGATGCAGCCCAGGACCTGTGTAGCTTCCTGGGCTACAGGTGCATACATGGATGGCTCATATCCAGCTTCTGATCCCCCAGCACCCCCAAGTCCTCCTTGGTAGGGCTGCTCTTGATCTGTTCATCCCCACCCAGCTGTGTTGATACTGGGGGTTGCCCCAACCCAAGTGCAGCACCTTGCACTTGGTCTTCTTAAACCTCATGAAATTCCCACGGCTCCACTTCTGGAACTTGTCCAGGTCCCTCTGGATGGCATCCCATCCCTCAGGTGTGTGAACAGCACCACTCAGCTTTCTGAGAGTGAACTTGGTCCCTTTATCCATGTCATGAAAATATTAATAATATTTTTAAATAATTAATATTTAAATATAAAGAGTTATTGAATGTTAAGTATTGCATTATTATTTATTACTTAAATATTAAATAGCACTGGTCCCAGTATGGGCCCCTGAGAGACACCACTTCTAATGTCCTTCATGACTCTGAGTTGTTGACCACTACCCTCTGGATGTGACCATCCAGCCAATTCCTTATCTACCTGACAGCCCACCCATCAAATCCATCTCTCTCCAATGTAGACAGATTTTGTGGGGGACCCTGTCAGAGGCTTTACAGAAATCCAGATAAGTGACAGCTGTAGCTCTTGCCTTGTCCATTGACAGTCAATCCAGCACAAAAGGATGAAGAAAAGGCTGAGTTACTCAGAGCTGTTTTGCCTCAGTCTTCAATGAGAACGTGTTTTCTTACACCTCTCAAGAGGATGGACAGCAGGATGGAGACTGGAAGAGCAAAGCCCCTCCAACTGTAAGTAAAGATCAAGTTCATGACCTTCTGAGGAACCTGAAAGTATTAAAGTCTGTAGGACCAAATGAGGTACATCCCAGAGTCCTGAGGAAATTGGGTGATGTAGTTGCCAAGGCACTTTCCATGACATTTAAAAAGGCATGGCAGCCAGGTCAAGTCCCAGGTGACTAGAAAAAGGGAAACAATAGTGCTCATCTTTAGAAAGGATAGAAAGAAGGACCCTGGGAATGACCAACCTGTCAGCCTCACCTCTATGTCTGGCAAAGTCATGGAAGAGATCATCCTAGAAGCTGTGCTAAAGGCTCAGGAAGGTGATTCAAGGCAATCAGCATAGCTTCTCCAGGGCAAAGAGGAGTCAGGAGACATGTGAGGCACTTTGTGAACATATTCATTAATGGTCTCTCTGCAGACAGGCATCAGTCATGACCCCTTCATACAACACAGACTAATTCCTACAGCTCTCTTCCCTCAAGGGCTTAACAGGCAGATTCAAAGTGGAAATAGAGCATTTCTTCTTACCCCTCTACTTCAAAATGGAGCTTGCAGTTAGAGAGAGATTTCATATCTTCTTTGGCTTTAGTGGATTCAGATTTGTGGGATCCACCAAGGGCTGGATTCATCCCTTGGGCAGTGCAAGAACTCTCCTGTGGTTTCTTGGGACTACTTGTTTCATGGAGGCCATGGGTAGAACAGGAACAGTGTTAAAAACATCTGAGTAAATATCCTTGGGCAAGGAGCCCAAATCTGGTACTCTGGTCATGTTCCTTCTACTAAGTGTATATGTCTGCATCCTGGAGTTCTCAGACCAGGTCTGTTAAATATTGAATAAAAGAAGTTTCATAGGGTTGTCTGTTGTTGTTTCTGCCTCAATTACTCTTAATCAGGTAGAATTGCAGTTTGTTCTCTGCTTCAAGACTAAGTGACATTTCATTCATTCAAAATGTAGAATGGACAAAGCTGCAATGAGCTTCACTCAAATCTGTTCAATAAAACTTTAAGTTCTACTAGCTCATAAGTATTTTAAAATAGAAAAAAATACTTCCATGGGGGACTTAACTACAGTTCAGCAAAGGGCTGGTAAGATGATTAAGAGACTGGAGCTGCTTTCAGGTGAGAGACTGAGAGAACTGAGGCTGATCAATCTGGGGAAAAAAGAAGGCTCAGTGGGGAACTTGATGCTGTTTATAAATACCTGATGTGAAGCTGTAAAGACAGAGAGGCTCTTCTCAGTGATACCCTTTGGAATGGGCACAAATTGAAGCACACCAAACTACATCTCAACTTCAACCTCTTGCTGTGACAACATGAGGAAAAATACAACAGCACTATAGTGAATGTGTGACTTCACTGAAATCCCCGACTTTAAAATGTTTGGCTTGTAAAGTAAATCATATGGGCAGTGTTTTTGAATGTGCTGAACTACTGTTGAGTCAAACAGCTAAGCTCTGCTGTATCAGTTTTAATTGGGTTTAAAATGTCACCAGCTTCATCTGGTGTATTGCTGTAGCTCTGTGTGGCAAAATAGGTTTGATTGCACTTACGGGGCCTGAATTAGGCAGTAAGAGCTCCCCACAAAGGGAGCATTTGTCCAACATGTCCTTGCTTTACACACCAACAACAAAGCTGTTGAAAGCTGTGGAGTTGAAAATGCCTGCTATTTCCATAAGTGAGCCTTATGATGCAGCCTTGTTTTCTGCTGTGAAGTAGAACCTTGGTGTTGTGTGTTGCCTAGCAGCACTATTCTTGTGAAAACGTAAAAAAATACGTATATGTATATATATTCTGATACTTTCAACAAAGCATTCTCTTACACTGACATGGAATTTCATTGTAGAATAATGTGACATTGCTCCTTTTTAGTTTGGATGCTCTGTGTTAGCCTTCAGTTTGTAGTACTACAAATAAAAGTATATTTAAGTGTTGATATTCCTGTTCTTCATGTCTCAATTTTAAAAATCTGTCTTCAAGCCCTTCTGTAAATGAGTAACTTTATAAAATGTATTTGTAGGGCAGGGTTTCATCTTTTCTGGGAATCCTTATCAACTGAGAAATAATGCAAATTTGTGCAGCATCTTCCTCTTGCTGTCACCTAAGAGTCATTCCTACCAAGTAGCAGATATTAAGAAATCTTGAGCAAAACTTCGAGTAAGTTTAACCTTCCTCACTCAAGATGGGCCTTAAGCAGTGATGTGAACTACTACAGTGTGTGACACCCTCTGCTTACAGTTCTGTAAGATTCTTCTACAGCTATTAATTAAGAACATTCTAACAGTCTGATGTACAAAATGCTCTTAGTTATCAGGGTGAATATTGCAGTGCACAGCCAGAATGTGGGTTTAAAATTACTTTTTTAGTCTTTTTACATAAGTCGTGGGATTCTTAACCTGTATATAGGCAAGTTAACACAGGAATGTCAGTGCCTGGCTGTGCCCTGTAATCCACCCAATTTCCATTATACAGCTGCCAAGCTGGGAGTTGTTCCATTTTGTATATAAATAGCACTCCAAATACAGTACCCTGTTCCCCTAGATGGTAGAAGGCTGAGGCTTAGCTCTCATGATGGGGGAGAATCTAATATTGTATATTCCTAGGCTACAGAACTTTGTGACAGTAGGAACAAAATGGAGGTGGAGCTGAAAGGATTCCAGGCTATATTAAAAATTCACTAATGTGCCAAGAAATCTGTTCTGAACTTAAAAAGCATCCCTCAAGCAAGAGGCAGAAGACAGTTACATTATTCCTTTAGCTTACCATCAGGCCAAATTTATGCTAGAGAACTCTGTTAAAGGCTTTGTTTTTTTCTAGTCAGAAAAGCAGCTGGATAATACACAGGAAAACAATATCCACCTTTACTTCTTCAAGGTGAAATTCTAGTGTGAACTTAATGTAAGAAACTGCAACTGAAACATAATTGCAGGAAACCACCAACTGTTCAGCACAAAGTCAGACAATGGCATGGCCTTTTCAGCATGCCAGGTGCACCATCAAGGGGTAACTAGTCATGAAAGTAAGTATTCAGGTGATAAAGGAGGGGAGAAATTGCTTTAAAGATCTTGGGGATTTTCTTTGTATATATTTTTGTGACTTGAGAAAAAATATTCAGCAACTTACATAGCTGATATTATAGGTTTAAAGAAAAATGCAAACTACCGAGAAGGCTGCTGCAGTTTGATACCCATCAATCTTTATTCAGACTGGCCCGATTACTTTTAAAAACACCATTAAGCAGACACACACTGCCATCTTGTGAGCATCGCTAACACAGCTGCAGGCTGATTTCAGAGGAGAGGAAAAGGAGTTGCTTGGAGCAAGTAACTTAATACAGTACAAAACATATACAGACTTAAAAAATGCTGCACTGAATGCTTTGTCAATGGTATATTATATAATAGAGATACACAGAGCAAAGCTAAAGTATTTTATTAATAATTTATTGTCAGTAAGAAAGACTGGCTAATGGTAATTTTCAGTAAAAACCTTTACAAGACCATTGGATCACAAATATACAGACACTATAAAAACTGTGTCATGGTGGTTTTGGTTCTAAACTGGTATGCAGAGGGTCCCCAACACACTTTCCAAGAAGGGAAAAAAATGTTTACAGTTCTAAAATACAGCAACCCATTTAAGACATTTCCATATAGCTGACCCAGAAAAATATCAGACCTAATGTATGTACAATTGAAATTGTGTGAATATGTTGAATGTTTTACAATGAAATGTCAAACCTTAGTTTTTCAGGGGAATACATACAGTGATGCCCTGATTATAATAAGTCAGGGTGCTCATTTTTAATGGCACACTAACACCACTAGTTTCAGTGGAAAACA